>NC_142947.1:22868009-22873009 GCF_046866305.1 Octopus bimaculoides
GCTCCTTTGTAAACCCTGATCCTTTCTTTATGGCTGTAACCCGAGAACTGCATCTATATATATAGATATAGATAGATAGATAGATAGATAGAGAGAGAGAGAGAGAGAGAGAGAGAGAGAGAGAGAGAGAGAGAGAGAGAGAGAGATACATGTATATATATATATATATATATATATACACTCACATGCATAATTACAAACCTGTTATTATATGAACATTCAACATTCAGCAAACAGAGTGAACTCGTTGCCTGTAGAAGAGTTAGATGCTATCTTTGTACAGTACTTAAAATAATACAAATATGCTACTTAAGTTTCGTGGATATTGAGTTATCTGCACTTCATCTAGAGTGCAGTACCTCATCTAGAAGGCAGATTTGCACCTTTCTGTTTTATCAGCTACATGCCTGATGAAATCTGTGCTTTAAATGATGTGTTACACTTTATATAAAGTGCAGAGTATAGATATCCCTTTATCAATAGCTTAAGTAGCTTGTATATTTTAAGTACAGTATAAAGATTGCAATTTTTTTATGGATATATGTATATGATATATATATGTGTGCATGTGTGTGTGTGTGTGATAAATATAAGTATGTATATATATATATAAATATATATGTATGTATAGGTATAGATGTATGCTTATCACAGACATGTATATATGTTTGTAATATGAATGTGTACATGTGTGTATATGCATATATGTATATATATATTTATATGTATGTATGTTTATATATATATATATATATATATATATATATATATATATATATATATATATATATATATATATATATAAATATATATATATATATAAATATATATATATATATATATATATATATATATATATATACACACACACATAAATATATATGTATAGCTGTATGTATATGTGTATGTGTGTTTATGTATACACACACATAATATACACAATGTTTATGATAAGGAGGATATATACAATCAATATGTTAAATACAGAAATACTAGTAATTATGTTCAATTTGATCCCCCCCCCCACTTACTTATATTACCCTCATTCTTACTGAAAAGAAAACAATGCGTGTGTGTGTGTGTGTGTATACCTGCATGTTTATGTGTGAGTGTGATTATGCATGTACATATGATCATGTGAGTGTAGAATGAGCATATATGTGTATTTTCACATGCGTGTGTATGCGTATATTTGTGTAATGTTTGTGTTTGCATGTGTGTGTGTGTGTGTGTGTGTGTGTCTGTGTGTGTGTGTGTGATGTATAAGCATGTATGTGATGTGTGTTATCCTCTGGCTTTCACCAATGCAGAATAGCTTTTTTTGTTTTATGTTTTTTCCCCTTTCTTTATTTTGCAAATACATTTACACATGAAATAAAATCTGATAATGGCCATGTATTTAGTTATATATATATATTTTTTTTGTTTTAATGGCCAAGTCAGAATCATAGAAGTAATGGATACTCTATGATATTCTATTAATTTTTATTGCCTTATCCTTAACAGTTCAAACTATGCTGGTGTTGACTTTCCTTTTTGTCTGACCAGCATGGATAGAAGAAAATAAACCAAAAATCTTCTATTGATTATATGCTATTCCCTCTTACTGAGCTGGTTTTGTGTCATGAGGAAAATAATTCATTTTCATATGATATACTGTTATTGTAAAAGTTCACTTTTGAACCGATTTTGGTACAGCTATGATTATTTTTTTGCTTGATTGAAAGAGAAGCATGAGATTGATTTCAGTGGGATATGTTGAGCTGTTCAAGGATTGAGTTAAGGATCAGTTTTTATAGACTGCAAATGAATTCTAGCTCAGTTGCAAGAAGATTCTGATGGGGTTGGCTTTGAGTACTATCCAGCTGTTCATGAGCCACAGCTTAAACGTTGTTCCCCTTACACTTCTATGAGGTCTTTCAGGTTGTTCAAGGATTGAGTTAAGAACCAGCTTTAGTAGAGCTCTAATAAATTTTAGCTCAGTTTAAGGAAGAGTCTGATAAGGTTGTATGTGAATACAACCAGGTTGTTCTTGAACCACAGATCAAGCATTGATCTCTTTACTCTTCTATAGCTGTAAAACTTGGTAGCTGAAACTCAGCCTCAAAAAGAAACTAGTCAGTTTTGACACCAGACGTTTCCATAAGATCTTTAATATGAAATAGAAAGACTCTGTGTTACACAAAGAAGCTTCCTGTATCATTGACCTTCTTAGTAAAAAGCACATCGACTGGTTGGGTCATTTACTAAGGTGACTTCTTGGAGGTTTACAAACCAAGTCATCTAGCAAATCTTAGAAAACCAGAGAAAAGGAGGAAAAAGATGTAGTGATAACTTTTAGATCAGTTTCATGGCAGTCAAGCAAGACAATTATACACACTGTGGAAAAAGTAGTTCAAGATTGTAATCAATGGAACACACTCAATGTCATGTTTGTCTTATAACCGCCTTGAAGGGTTTTAATGAAACAAATCAACCACAGAACTTATTCCTTTTGTTAAGCCTAGTACTAATTCTATTGGTCTCTTTTGCTGAACTGCTAAGTTACAGGATGTAAACACACCACCATCAGTTGTCAAGAAGTGATGGTGGTGGGGACAAACACAGACAGAAAGACACACACACATAGAAACATACACACACACACACCCTCACACACACACTCACACACACATAAAAACACACACACACACATACACACACCCTCACACATACACTCACACACACACACACACACACACACACAATGTGCTTTTTTCAGTTTCTGTCTCTCAAATCCACTCACAAGACATTGGCTGACCCAAGGCTATAGTAGAAGACACTTACCACAAGGTGCCACACAGTGGGACTGAACCCAGAACAATGTTGTTGGGAAGCAAGCTTCTTACCACACAGACCTGCCTGTACCTATATCACAGCCGTTCTTGCACCTGTATAAATTTAATAGTAAAATTGGTGTAAGCATATTTGATGTAGTAAACAAATCACTCTTAATCAATTAATTAAATGCTTATAGTGAATTGAACGAATCCTTAATTTAATTTAGTTTTCTAGTATTCTGAATAGTTTGTCTAATATAATGCTTAATTATTCACATTTCTTTGAACTAATTATGCATTATCTGAGAGCTTTGAGATTTTGACGATGAGATTGTTCATTTTTAGAAAGACATAGTAGGGAAAGTGTAAGAGGCCAGATCAGTCCAGTTTGATCATAAAACAAAATATTTGATCCAGATATGGATAGTTTAAATGCTAAAGGGTTAAAAACTTGTTCTGGCTGAGAGGGACAAGAGAGACAATGCTGGAATTCAAATTAATAAAATACAGAAAAATGTAGTGAGTAATTCTGATCTTTAGCAACATGGTGATAATTCTCAACATATTTCAGCCCAATTAGACCTCATCAGCAATGCATAGTGTAAACCTATTGCTGGATCTCAGAATGATTTGAGAAATTAAAGAACTTTCATGTATGAACACCAAGTGGTATGATAATGATGAGTAATAACTGGGGAAAATACACGTAGGGACACTGTAAATCAATCACAGATAGACAGACAGACTAAGAACATTGAAGTGGAAGACAGGGAATGTTTATTTGATAATTGTGTTGTAAGGTGGGCTTTCCTATCCAAATATCAAACCGTCTTTCCTGTTCTATGCAATAATTGTTCAAGTGAATAATTGTGTTAAGTGCAAGGGTAGTAGCATAAGTAGCGTTTCTGTTGCTGATGTTGGCGATGTTGTTGGTGTTGGTGGTGTTGCTGTTGGTGTTGGTGGTGTCCATGTCATCAAGCTAACTCTAACTTTATTATATTTCATTACCTTCCAACTACCTCATATATATTTACTGACAGGATTGAAAATAAATATTTAATCATTAACAACATGAGATATAATTATATTACAAACACACTCACATCCACGCATACATAGTATGCATGTGAGATATATTTCTATACACACACATACATACAAACACACATACACGCATGCAAATAGACATTCACACACATTCACAAATGCATGCACACAAGCATACCTCTTCCCTCTCCTTCATTATCCTTGTTTTATATCTATTTTTCTATCCTAGTATTCGTTAGATTTGGTCTTATTCAGCTCACCAGCTTGCCACTTGTTGAAACCCCTTATCTTTCACATGGAGTTTTTGTTTTCCTGAAATCAGCCCTCACCTTTTTCTCTCACACTCTCTTTAGTCTTATTTCTCCAAAGGTCTCTTCTTTTTTGATTGCTTGGCACTTTTTAGCCTGTCCTTCTTCCTATAACTCCCATGCCCATATGGACTCTGTCTTCTCTCTTGCCTACTACATTTGATTCTTCTCATCTCCAGTTTTTCTGTAATCTACATTTTGCTCCATCATTCATACAATGATATGACACTTGGAGAGAAAATCCCTTAAGTATTTGAAAGAATTTACTCCATGCATGATCTTACTGCTAACTACTCTTGAGTATCTACTGCGTCCAAAGTCTTTCTTCTCTATCAGCCTACATGTGAAAGCATGTGGCTTAATGGTTAGGGAATTCGGCCCATGATCATAGAGTCAAAAGTTAAATTCCCAGTGGTACATCGTGTACTCGAGCATGACATTTTATTTATGGTGCACCTGAGTGAGTAGTGCTGAAGTTAAAAGATATATCATCATCATCATCATATATATATATATATAAAATTTAAAATAATAAGGGTAATAAATTGAATATTAATTTAATTAACATCAATTAAAAACCAGTGGCCTAACATAAAGAAAAGTCTGAAAATTCAGAAAAATTGTATTACATACGTATAAGAAGGGATGACCACTAAGTGGACATCCATTGTGCTAGAAATAGATCACCTACGATCAAACCACAAAGAAAAGAAAGCTACATGGTAGTGAAACATGGACTATGACAGCTGAAGACATGCGTAGGCTTGAAAGAAATGAAGCCAGTATGCTTCGCTGGATATGCAATGTTTGACAGAGTGTAAGCATC
>NC_142947.1:22880509-22900509 GCF_046866305.1 Octopus bimaculoides
AGCATGCATATATAAAGATATACCCCCATACACCATTCAGGCAAATGGTACATAAATGCAGTGTAATTCAATAACTTTTCCTCAACAGATCCTGTTCTATTTACCATTATCCTGAGACAAATCAAAGAACAAACAGATCCTGTCATCTCCAAACAATATCTGGACAAATTTAATCAAAGGAAACTCGACAAGACACCTATACCCAGATGCATTTCAATCAACAACTCCCTACTTGAATGGAAGATGATACAACAAAACTTGACTTTAAAATGTCTTGGCAGATTCTGTCAGGTAGTACTATTATGTTAGACATGGCCTGAGCCATGTTTTGCCGAAACATATCTAAGTTTATATATATATATATATATATATATTTCGTTTTTGGATTCCTAGATATAACAATTCACACACACATATATATATACATAAGTATATGTATATTTAGACACACACACACACACACACACACACACACACATACATATATCATAATCGTTTAACGTCCATGTTCTATGCTAGCATGGTACCACAAAAACTGGCCAGGCCAAAGCCTGCACCAAACTTCTGTGACTATTTTGCCAGGATTTTTACAGCAGGATGCCCTTCTGAATACCAACCACTCAGCTTTTTACATGGCACAAGCACAGGCAAGGTCAGTTTTGGCAAGGTTTTTACAGCTGGATGTTCTTCTGAACACCAACCACTTTACAGTGTGGACTGGGTGCTTTTAAGTAGCACCTGCACTGACAGGGTCACCAAGTACTTGCAAGACAAAAACTTTTAAGAGAGATGGAGGGATTGGAGAAGGTGATGATGAAAAGGTTATAGTGAGACAGATACAGGTGTCTTGTTGTAGAGGAAGTAAAGGTTATATATATATATATATATATATATATATATATATATATATATATATACATATATATATATATATATATATATATATATATATATATATATATATATATATATATATATATATATATATATATATATATTTATATATAGATATATATATATAGAGAGAGAGAGATAGATAGATATAGATATAGAAAATTATTATCTCTAAATCTCTGAATGAGTGACATTCAGTAACAGTATTCTAGAGTAAAAATTATTTGTTAACATAATGTGGTAGTCCTGGTTAGGACGTTTGTTACTGTTATTTAGGCCCAGGAAATATCGTCTCCAGCTGGCTATATGACACACTATCTGCATCTTGATGTTTTCGAACAAGGGAGTTTAATGTCCCCACTCAAAGCAATATCTACAATATCTGCATACCAATGGTTTCACAGATATTGCTTTGAGCTGAGTGGGGATGCTAAACTCCCTTGTTTGAAAATATAAGGATGCAGATAGTGTGTCGTATAGTCAGCTGGAGACAATATTTCCTGGGGCTAAATAACAGTAACAGTTGTCCGAACTAGGACTGCCACATTATGTTGGCAAATAATCTTTACTCTCTCTCTCTCTCTCTCTCTCTCTCTCTCTCTATATATATATATATATATATATATATATATATATATATATATATATATATATATATATATAATATATATATATAATATATATATATACATATATATGCCACATATTTTTTCAATACATATATAGCTATATGTAAAAGATGGTTGTGTGCATTTTCACAATTACGTAAATGCAATTAATATATTCATAAACCATTGGTATAGTTCCTCATGCACATTTCTCATGTGCTTCCTGAAATATTTATACATTTACCTGTTAACACTAGTCTCAGTTGTTTTATACTGTCATCTATTACTTTTCCTCTTGTGTATTTATACTTTTACTTGTTACCATTGGTTCCACATGTTTAAACTGTAATTTATAACCACTGCTCTCATATTTATACTGTTCCCTCTCGTTTCATGCATTTTACTGGTATCTGTTACTATTGGTTTCATGTGTTTATACTGTCAACTGTTACCACTAGTTTCATGCTTTTTACTGATCTCTGTTCCCACTGGTTTCATATACTTATATATCTGTCATTGACTACCCAGTCTCATGTTTATATTGCCATCTGTAACCACAAACTACATTCGTTTAATCTTTCATCTGTTCCCACTGGTCTCTAGGGATTATACTGTCTTTTGCTACAACTGGTTTTATGTTTTTATTATTTTACCTGTTAACACTTCTCTTGTGTGTTATTACGTCTATCATCTGTTTTCACTCTCTCACATGTTTATGCAGGCATCAGTCCCCACTGGTTTCACCAAAAAGGTCAATAGAGCTGAGCTTCCACCAATGATTAATGTTCAGTTTGAAATTTAGACCAAGAACTAAATAGTAGTAATGTCATTTTTTTTTTTGTATAATGTGCCCCCAAGTTAACAACCTTTTCCAACTACCATTTTTCTGAATGTCCTGAAGAAGTGTTCTTCACCTCAAAATATAGAAATACAAGGTAAAACTGCAACTTTGTTCTATTTTCTTTTCCTCTTGTAATTTACTTTTTACCTTCTCACATTGTTTCAGCTTTAGACAACTACATTCTTTAAAACATAATTTATGCTTGAAGTAGTAAAGAAAAAAAAAGCTGTCCATTTAGTTTCCATTTTAGTTTTGTTGCTGAATCAGGCAAGTTTTCTGCAAAGTTAACATCTTTATAACCTTCATAATTCTTAGTGAAATAGTGATGAATAAATTACTCAGTAAATGTACAAGATTGTAGAATGGTTGTGGTAGAAAATTAAAATTGTTTAGATATTAATTAATTCAGAGACACTATCCAGAAAATAAAAAGGAAATGCAATATTTAAATTAGTGTTAACATATTTAATGCAAGGAATAATAAAAAAAGAAAGGTTAACTGGAAATATATGGTGAGAGGGAAAGAGAAAATATAAACTATATTAGTGACTAAACATGGCTGCAACAGCTAGAAAAGAGGAGAAAAGCAATATTAGTCTTTGACTAATATTTTGTTTTTATTACCGTTTCACTTTTTTATTACCCTGGGAATTAAATATGTTGACACTAATTCAACATTTTTATTTGAGTGTTTCATGAACTTAAAACGTTTGAGAATCAGTATATTTATGAAGAGGTTTTGGAAAGGAAATCATTGGGCAATCTATGCATTGTACAAATGTTTTACTTGAGAGAGAGAGAAAGATAGATAGATAGATAGATAGATAGATAGATAGATAGATAGATAGATAGGTAGAGAGAGAGAGAGAGAGAGTGAGAGAGAGAGAGAGAGAGAGAGAGAGAGAGAGAGAGAAAGAGAGAGGAAAAGATTACAAATGAAAGTGTGATTGTGCTCAATAAGAAAATTATCTGAAATAACTAGTGGCATTAATGCTAAGGAGAGAGAGATATAAACAGGAGACCCCATCTTGAAGAGAATTTTGACAGCAGTAAAAGAGTTTCTCTTGTGAAAAGCAAAGCTTCTCATTGCAATCAGGTGAATGAAAAAGACTCAACATCAGGCATTGGCAACAATTTTCAAGTAGTGGACCACATGAGACATCGCTCAATTTCAGGTAGGTCACAATAATAAAAAAAATAGAATTCAAGGTAATTTTTCATTAGGCGTGCCATTCAGAATGTCCCACGGGCTGCAGGCTGCTCATGATTCCTCTACATGGTCGTTGGACATGCTAGAAACAGCAGACTTCAAGTTTCCTACTATGCTCTTCAAAAAATATGGGAGGACATGTTAGGTGATGTTTCCCTTGGCACTGTTTTAGTAAAAACCTTTGTTCCTAGGCGGTGATGGAGGGTCACCTTTGATAATAGACTGGGCTGTATTTCATCATAGGCCGGAATATCTTTAACCATAGAGTGGATCATTCTTGACCCTAGTCTTTGATAATAGGCTAGAACATCTTTAACTATGGTCTGGGTCAATTTTAACTATTGAGTTGTGAAATTTGTGCTGTGAATTTTGTGATGTGAAGTTTGTGATGCAGAGCTTGTGTTATGAAGTTTGTATTGTGAAATTTGTGCTGTGGAATTTGTGATGTGAAGTTTGTGATGCAGAGCTTGTGTTATGAAGTTTGTATTGTGAAATTTGTGCTGTGGAATTTGTGATGTGAAGTTTGTGATGCAGAGCTTGTGTTATGAAGTTTGTGTTGTGAATTTTGTGCTGTGGAATTTGTGATGTGAAGTTTGTGATGCAGAGCTTGTGTTATGAAGTTTGTGCTGTGAATTTTGTGCTGTGGAATTTGTGTTGTGAAGTTTGTGATGCAGAGCTTGTGTTATGAAGTTTGTGCTGTGAATTTTGTGCTGTGGAATTTGTGATGTGAAGTTTGTGATGCAGAGCTTGTGTTATGAAGTTTGTGTTGTGAAATTTGTGCTGTGGAATTTGTGATGTGAAGTTTGTGATGCAGAGCTTGTGTTATGAAGTTTGTGTTGTGAAATTTGTGCTGTGGAATTTGTGATGTGAAGTTTGTGATGCAGAGCTTGTGTTATGAAGTTTGTGTTGTGAAATTTGTGCTGTGGAATTTGTGATGTGAAGTTTGTGATGCAGAGCTTGTGTTATGAAGTTTGTGTTGTGAATTTTGTGCTGTGGAATTTGTGATGTGAAGTTTGTGATGCAGAGCTTGTGTTATGAAGTTTGTGCTGTGAATTTTGTGCTGTGGAATTTGTGATGTGAAGTTTGTGATGCAGAGCTTGTGTTATGAAGTTTGTGTTGTGAAATTTGTGCTGTGGAATTTGTGATGTGAAGTTTGTGATGCAGAGCTTGTGTTATGAAGTTTGTGTTGTGAAATTTGTGCTGTGGAATTTGTGTTGTGGAGTTTGTGATGCAGAGCTTGTGTTATGAAGTTTGTGCTGTGAATTTTGTGCTGTGGAATTTGTGTTGTGAAGTTTGTGATGCAGAGCTTGTGTTATGAAGTTTGTGCTGTGAATTTTGTGCTGTGGAATTTGTGATGTGAAGTTTGTGATGCAGAGCTTGTGTTATGAAGTTTGTGTTGTGAAATTTGTGCTGTGGAATTTGTGATGTGAAGTTTGTGATGCAGAGCTTGTGTTATGAAGTTTGTGTTGTGAAATTTGTGCTGTGGAATTTGTGATGTGAAGTTTGTGATGCAGAGCTTGTGTTATGAAGTTTGTGTTGTGAAATTTGTGCTGTGGAATTTGTGTTGTGGAGTTTGTGATGCAGAGCTTGTGTTATGAAGTTTGTGTTGTGAAATTTGTGCTGTGGAATTTGTGATGTGAAGTTTGTGATGCAGAGCTTGTGTTATGAAGTTTGTGTTGGGAAATTTGTGCTGTGGAATTTGTGTTGTGAAGTTTGTGATGCAGAACTTGTGTTATGAAGTTTGTGTTGTGAATTTTGTGCTGTGGAATTTGTGATGTGAAGTTTGTGATGCAGAGCTTGTGTTATGAAGTTTGTGTTGTGAAATTTGTGCTGTGGAATTTGTGTTGTGGAGTGTGTTGTAGAGTTAGTGTTGAGAGTTAGTGTTGAGAGTTTGTGCTGGTAGTTGGTGTTGTGAGGCTTGTGTTGGGAAGCTAGTGTGGTTGAATTTGAATTGCAGAGTTAGTGTTTGAGAAAACGGTTTGTGCTGATAGTGACAGCAACAATCTAGCATCAGATGAAGTAAGCTGTTTCTGTTTAACCCCAGGTCATCTCTGACAACACAAACCTGTGTTCAATGACAATACCAACTGATGACCATTCAAGCACAGTATATCCAGGATTATATTATTCAATAAGACAGTGAAGTGTTGTTTTATGAGGCTGATTTGGTTACTATTTCTAACAGGCCCAGTGAACACATAGAAGTTCTCTTGCTGCGGATGAAGTTCTTGGTGGTAGCAAGGATGATGATGACAATGATAGTGATGATGATGATGATGATAATGTTGGTGGCGTTGGCGGCGGCAGCAGCGGTGGTGGTGGTGGTGGTGAAAAGGATGGTGATGAGGCAAAAGTAACAAAGTGATGACTGTGATGTTGTTAGAATGCTGGTGGTGAAAACAATGGTGGTGATATGGGGATGGTTCTGTTTGAGTAGACCTTATGATCAAAGGATGCACAGACTGTGACTACACCTTCTTTTCAGGAGTGGTTGTGTGGTTAGTAGCTTGCTTCCCAACCACATCATTCCGGGTTCAGTCACACTGCGTGGCACCTTGGGCAAGTGTCTTCTACTATAGCCCTGGGTCGACCAAAGCCTTGTGAGTGGATTTGGTAGAGAAAAATGTCTTGGGGTCGCTTTGTTCAACTAAAACCCTTCAAGGGGGTACTCCAGCATGACCACAGTCAAATGAGTGAAGCAAGTTTAAAGATGAAAGACAGAAGATATGTCTGGGACTACATGACTACGTTTTCCATTATGTTCTTCTTTAGATGGTAGAGTATGTGATCGGAAGGAATTTGCTTGCTGTTTCTAGCTGGTCAAGTAAATGACCAAATAGTGACATCTTTGCAATGGTGTTGATGGTGGTGGAAGTAATGACAGTGATTTGAAAAAGGAACATGCTGAAGAGTGTATGTTTGTGTGTTATGTGAATGGAGAGAGGGCAGGAGTCCGTGTGACAATGTGCATATGTGCATGTGTGTGTGTGTGTGTATATACACACGCTCACACACACATGCATGTGTATGTGAATATGTGTCCACGTATGTACATAAATGTATATATGCATGCATGGGTGTATATATATATGTGTGTGTGTGGTGTGTGTGTGTGGTGTGTGTGTGTGGTGTGTGTGTGTGGTGTGTGTGTGTGGTGTGTGTGTGTGGTGTGTGTGTGTGGTGTGTGTGTGTGGTGTGTGTGTGTGTGTGTGTGTATTTGTGTGCAGTGTGCTCATAATATGTATGTGTGTGTTCGTGTGTGTGCACATGTATATAGGTATTTGTATATATGTATGTACACATGTATGTGTATGTATATTTGTGTGTATGTGTGTGCCTTGCATTATACATATTGTTTGCTTTTTTCTTTTCCAATTTTCTTTTACTTTTTTGTAGTAGTATTAGTATTAGTAGTAGTAGTAGTAGTAGTGGTTGTCGTCGTCGTCGTCGTTGTTGTTGTTGTTGTTGTTGTTAGTATCCTTCTTTTCATTTTGGTTGATTATCTCAATCGGAAAGAGGTGTGGTGTGCAGGCGGTGTGGAAGAGGTAGGATAGGCTGATGGATGTGTGGTGGGTGGGTGGGTGGGTGGGGAACGAAGGAGAGCCTAGATTTAATGGCCAACCTTAATAGAATCAATTCCATTGTTATGGCATCACATTCCCTGCTGTTTAACCTGCACTGCACTCTCCACTCCCCACCACCACCACCACCACCACCGTCAGCTCATCTCTCTCTCTCTCTCTTTCTTTCTCTCTTGCACGATCTCTACTACTACTACTACTACTACTACTACTACTACCACTAGTATCCTTCTTCCTCTTGCCTCTTCTTCTGTCACTCTACCCTCGCCCTCCGCCGACAACCCATCAGCGTCCTTGTGCCATTCATCCATCTATCAAAAGGTTTATCAATCCTTTCATCTCTCATTCTAGGGATGATGATGGTGTGTGTGTGTGCACATGTGCATGTGCCTATATGTATGCATATTAACATACAAATGTGTGTGCATACATACATATACGCATATATAAATTACATACATACATATATATATGAGTGTTTGTGTGTATGTGTATATATTTATGTATATGTGTGTGTATATATATATATTTATATTTATATGTATTTATGTAGGTATGTATATATATGTATATGTACATGTATATATATGCATATAAAGGTATATATACCTATATATACATATACATACATGTATACATATGTATATATATATATATACATATATATATATATACATGTATATGTGGACATATATATATACACACAAATACACAAATACATACATACATACATACATACATACATACATGCATGCATATACATACACTACACATATGTATGTAAGTTTATTTGTGAGCATATATATGTAATATTTATGTATTGATATACAGAGAGAAAACAAGAGAAATACACATATATATACACATATATGCATATATATATATATATATATATATATATATATATATATATATATAAATGTGAGTGTATATATAACTATATGCATATATATGCTCACACACGCCCACATATAATATATATATATATATATATATATATATATATATATGTGGGTGGGTGGGTGGGTGTGTGTGTGTGTGTGTGTGTGTGTGTATGGATAGATGGATGCATGGTATTGTTTTTGATGTTGTTGTTTTTTGTTTGACTTGGGGCATAAACATTGCAGAATGGAATTCGATGAAAATATTTAGATATGTAGGGGTTGTGGGGTTGGTCGGAGTAGATTTGTTAAAGATGGGAGTGGAGGAGGGTTGTTCCATCACAACAGAAAGGGAGGTAGTATTGTTACTATTTTCATTATTGTTATTTTTCATTATTACTGCTGCCATAATTGTTGTATCTTTTGGTAATTATAATTATTATTATTGTTGTTGTGGTTCTTGTTGTTTGTATTGAACAGTCGTGTTTAACAGAGCTCCTGAAAAAAAAAAGATGGAATGTACTAAGTTTAATTAAACAGATGAAAATTGTTTTTAAGTGTTCAATTTTTATTCTGGGTTACTGACAAGAGGACTGCTTTTGGGGATTATTTAGCCCTTTCCCATATTTCCCTGAGGTGGAAAAAGATTTGTCATGTCATTTTTCTTTGACAGTATATATTTCCATCAGACGGTCATTTGTAACTGTTTGCATTTCAAAATGGCTACACCAGTTGTGGTAGGGAGAGGTATGTGTCATTATAGTGGTAGCAACATGAAAAAGAAAAATTTTGAACGCCCATGATAAGATGTTTCAGTCACGAAAATAGATTTGAAAAATAATTACCTACAATACATGGAAATTTTAAATCTAGCCGGCATGTAATAATGTGTGGATTAACAAAAAAAGGTTATATAAAAATGAGAGGAGTAGGTTAAAAAATACTGTGCAATAATGGAAGGACAAGTTTTACAATGTATAAAATGCATACAAATAATTACATAAAAAAATTTTTTTAAATATATAATACAACACGCAATATGTAAAAACAAGACATAGTTTATAAAAGGAGCAAGCCCCCTACATTGGAAACTGCCAACTTTGTTGAACAGAGCATCACACAATCTTGATTACACAATCTTTCCATAATTTTGATTCAAATATGATGAATCCAGAATCTTCCATGAGGAATCCTTGGGTCAGAACAGGCAAATGAAGATGTGTATCCTGCAGTCATTTGACTAATGAAGTAAACATTATAGGAGCCCTTTATCAATAACCAATCTTTTCTTCTGTGATCTTTGCAGTCTGATGCCATTTCCTTCTTGAATAGTATCGTATTAGGAAAGCCATTGCACATTTCAGATGTCTAAACATCAGTTCTTCATTGCATATGCAAAGTGATATGAACTTAATTTCTTTTGGGAAGGAAATGAAATCCCTTGTACAAGATACTTTTCTTCAGTGGAAAGAAATTCATTTTTATAGGAGATGGGCTCTTCTATACCTTTTTATTTTTTTTTTGGGGGGGGGGGATGAAGGTACTTTTTTGCATTTTATTTTGTCTTTTTGGAGTGGCTGTGTGGTAAGTAGCTTGCTTACCAACCACATGGTTCCAGGTTCATTCCCACTGCATGACACCTTGGCCAAGTGTCTTCTACTATAGCCTCGGGCCGACCAAAGCCTTGTGAGTGGATTTGGTAGACGGAAACTGAAAGAAGCCCATCGTTATATATGTATGTGTGTGTGTATGTTTGTGTGTCTGTGTTTGTCCCCCCAACATCGCTTGACAACCAATGCTGGTGTGTTTACGTCCCTGTAACTTAGCGGTTTGACAAAAGAAAACCGATAGAATAAGTACTAGGCTTACAAAGAATAAACCCTGGGGGTGATTTGCTCAACTAAAAGGCGGTGCTCCAGCATGGCCACAGTCTGAAGCAAGTAAAAGAGTAAAAGAGAATCCATTGCAAAAGTCTGTCAATACTCCAATGACTTCCATCTCATCCCTGTTCTCATATGTGGAGGGGTGGTACTGCTCTGGAGGGGTGAAAGCTTTGGTGTCATCTACTTCCACTGGAACTTACTGGTGCTATTGCTACTATTACTCACCTTCTTTTTCTTCCTCTCTCTTCTGCTGTGAATGATCAATCTTAGCGCTTTTCTCACCGCATCTACTACAGAACACAATCTTGGGATCCTTTTGTGGCCTTATGGAGTCATGTGGACTTGGATGCCCAAGATGATCCTGCCTGACCCCCTCCACCATGTCACCCTAAGTCACATCAGTAGAGCACACCAGCTCTTATGGTAGACCTGCAACACAAAAGTAATTACAAACTACTGATTGACCAACGTCCTTCATGGTGGTCCTCACATTCCTTCTGCTTCAAACATGTGGAACTAATGTATGGGTTAATGTGCCACGGAGTGTCTGAAATTGTGCAAATGCCCCCGACCTTAATTTTGAAAACAATGCTTTTTGTATCATATCCCACACTCTCCCAAAGAAGATTTCACTTTATGTAACTGTGAAAACTGCTTCCAGTTGCTCTTTGGGTGACACTAAGAGAGCCTCTGTGGTTTTGGCATGAAATAAGTAAATTATTTCTCTTTCTTCTTGTGTCTGGTTGATGGACCCTAGCAGAAAGGACCTGTTTTTATCAATAAAATGTTGCTATATTTTGGCTTTGTCATGGAAATTCTTCATATCAAGGTTTCATTTATCTAATAAAAAACCTGCAGATGATAGGTTTGACCTAAATTCCAAACACTTTTATTTTATGATATATGTGTGACAAAGAAAACAAGTGAATATTGTTGTTAAAGCTGTTGTTTTCCACTGAAAGGTAATTTTTAAAAATGAATTTCTTTTAATCGGAATGCCTTTTTATATTATTTTTTTTCATCTTTTACTTGTTTCAGTCATTAGACAGCAGCCATGCTGGAGCACTACCTTGAAGGGTTACATTAAACAAATTGGCCCTAGTATTTATTTTTGAAGTCTGATACTTATTCTATCAGGTTATCTTTTGCCGAACTGCTAATTTAAGGGATGTAAATAAACCAACATTGGTCATCATGCAGTAGAGATTGGACAAACAAACACACACACACACACACATTATACAACGTGCATAATGGGCTTCCACACAGTTTCTGTCTATCAAATTGACTTGCAAGGTATTCATCAGTTTGAGACTTGCTCAAGATGCTGCTCAGTGGGAGTGAATCCCAAATCGCAAGGTGGCGAAGCAAGCTTTTATTTTATTTTTCTTTTGCTTGGGATCTGCTTTGTCTTTTTGATCATTTTTTGTTAAATTTTGAAGTTGGGGCATCTTGTAGGAGGCAACTATTGAGATGAAATTACTTGGTAAAAGTAAAATGGAAGTATTTAAAATCTGTTCTTATTGTAATCAGTTTGGGGGAGAGATTTTCCAAAATGTTCAATAAAAACTTCCAGTACAAAATAAAATCCAAAATTCTTTGTATATATTTCAGTTATACTTGAAATATATACAAAATTCTTGGAGCAAGTTCAGATACATCTGAATGAATCTGCAATCATTAACAATAATAACAACAATTTCTGAAATAAGTACAAGAGAAAAAGCAGAATTGATCTTGGCAAGATTTCAACCCAAAATGCAAAGATTAAAACCAAATACCACAATATAGAATTTAATGATTATGCCAAATAGATACAAGTTATTATTATGGAGGGGAGACATCTGTGCTACTAGCACTGGGAGCCAATAGGGCAGAGCCAGCCAAGGGTATGAGTGGGGATTGCACCCTATCAACTTACTTTGATAGACAGGAGATGGAACCTGAAGAAAAGTGAGAAACTGATAGAAATAGCAGGAAAACTAAGGAGGGCTAGGAAATGACTGTGCTCAAACTAGAGGTAAGAAAGAAGCTGGAAGTCTTGAAGAGACACCTACATCCCTAGAATGCCTAAATTTTATAGTAATTCGAAGGAATAACAATCCACTAACAAGTAAAAATCATTACTCATAGAATTAGGAACACATCAAAGCTCAGCTACATACATAGTGATTGCTCCAGCACCACAAATTATTCTTTTCTACTCTAGGCACAAGGACTGAAATTTTGGGGGAGGGGGGGGGGCTGTCAGTTAGATCGACCCCCCCAGTATGCCACTGGTACTTAATTTATCGATCCTGAAAAGATGAAAGGCAAAGCCGACCTTAGTGGAATTCAAACTCAGAACGTAAAGACACGAAATACTGCTAAGCATTTCAACCGGCGTGCTAACGTTTCTTATTTCTTTATTACTCACAAGGGGGACAAACAAGGACAGACAAAGCGATTAAGTCGATCACATCGACCCCAGTGGATAACTGGTACTTAATTTATCGACCCCGAAAGGTCGTGCTAACATTTCTGCCAGCTCGCCACCTAAGCACCACAAACTATTGTCATCTCTCTGCACTACTTCATTGTTAATCGTGCTTCTGACTTCCCATCCATGACCTCTTAAATAACTATTCAGTCTCACTGTACATCTGCATAGTTTGAAACATATGCGTCAGATGAAAGCTGAAGCTTCCACCAGAATGATCAGGTTACTTTGTGGGATATGATCTTAGTGTGCTGCCACTTCTTTTTTTAAATCAACTCAGAAACATTTTTACATATATACACAGATATAATATAATATAATATAATATAATGTATGTGTATATATATATTAATATATACACTCTTACTCTCCTACTCTCTACACTCTTACTCTCTTACTCTCTCACCCTTACTCTCTCACTCTCTTCCCCACTCTCTCACTCTCTTTCTCTTCCTTTCTTTCTCCCCCCCATACCCCTCTTCCCTCTCTCTCACTCTCTTTCTCTTCCTCTCTTTCTCTTCCTCTCTTTCTCTTCCTCTCTTTCTCCCCCCATACCCACCTTCCCCTCTTTCTCCCCCCATACCCACCTTCCCCCTCTCTCAATCCCCCTTCCCTCTCTTATACCCACCCTCTCTGCTCTCTTCCTCTCCCCTCCCATACCCATCTTCCCCCTCTCTTACATCCACCTTCCCCTTCTCCCTCCTCGTCAACACCCCCTCATAAGCTCATCCCACCACACCCCAACACACTCCTACTCTACCTTCCCACTCCACCCCATCCAATTCCTTACACCCACCACCTACCCCTACCCACATACCCATCCTACCCACAGACCCCTACCTCTACCCCACACTCCACCCATGCCTTCCCCACCTCCCAACACCCTCACATCACACCACACCAATACCCTCGCATCACACCATGCACACCACACCAATACCCTCGCATCACACCACGCACACACTACAACTGACCAACTACTTTCTCCCTTTCTCCCTTCCCCCATTTTCACACTACATACATCAAGATCACCAGCATTCTACCTCCCACACACAGCCCCTCGTTCCCGATCACCGTTTGTTATCTCCCCCTTTCTTAGCTCTCCTGAAATAAGAATTTCTAACTTCCGGTCAGTCATTGTTATGATCGGCCATTATTATGATTGACCGTTGACTGAACACTATTCAATTTTTTTTCTCCGTGTTTTTTCTCCTTGTCTCCGTATTCTTTCTGTTGAAGAGCGTAGCTCGAAACGTCAAAGACTTTCCGTATTCCCGAGCGTCATACTAATATATACTTTTGTTATTTACACCACCTGTCCTCGTCTGTTGTTATTTTTTGTATATTCTCCCATATATATATATATATATCACTACACTCTAAGAGTAGTTGGCATTTGGAAGGGCATCCAGTTGTAGAAACACTGCCAGATCAGATTCGAACCTGGTACAGCCTCCTGGCTTCCAAGACCCCCAGTCAAACCATCCAACCAATGCCAGTAAGGAAAACGGACGTTAAACGATGATGATGTTGATGATGATGATGATGATATATATATACATATATATATATATATATATATATATATATATATATATATATATATATATGTATATATATCTATATATATGTATATATATATATATATATATACATATACATAGGCGCAGGAGTGGCTGTGTGGTAAGTAGCTCGCTTACCAGCCACATGGTTCCGGGTTCAGTCCCACTGCGTGGCACCTTGGGCAAGTGTCTTATACTATAGCCTCGGGCCGACCAAAGCCTTGCGAGTGGATTTGGTAGACGGAAACTGAAAGAAGCCCATCGTATATATGTATATATATATATATATATGTATGTGTGTGTCTGTGTTTGTCCCCCCCTCATCGCTTGACTACCGATGCTGGTGTGTTTACGTCCCCGTAACTTAGCGGTTCGGCAAAAGAGACCGATAGAATAAGTACTAGGCTTACAAAGAATAAGACCTGGGATCGATTTGTTCGACTAAAGGCGGTGCTCCAGCATGGCCGCAGTCAAATGACTGAAACAAGTAAAAGAGTATACATATATATATATATATATATGCATATACATATACTAGCTGAGGTACGCAGTAAAAAATTACCATTAATAAGATGTCTGTTGATAGCCATGTAACATTTTTTGTCAAATTTTGGCATTTTTCAAAAAATTAAAATCTATATTAATGGGTAGGATCAATTTGATGAAAAAATGAGCAGAGTCTGGTAGTGAACCCATGTCATCGTCATTTTTGTGCATGTGTATAAAATGGTGAAATTTTACGCTTTGGGGCAGATTTCATCAAATTTTGCTCGAGAAATAAAATGGTCTTACCTAATCAAAACCTGAAACGCTGGGGGAATTAAAACAGCGAATTGAAATAATAAGTTTTAGCAAATAAAAGCAATTCGCATTGAAATGAAGAATTAGCAAATGCTACATAGATTACTGTGAATAAGCTGTCTCTTTATATGCATGAAACCATTTTTCGTCAAATTTCGTCATTTTTCTTCAAATTGATGTCACAATGGCTAGGGCAAAAAATGCCGAAATCTTATGATTTTTGAAAATTCGATGCTGATTAAAAATCTATTTTTAAAAAATTCCAAGTGTGTAAGTGACCACATGGGCTTAAATCCCCCACACATGTCAAGTTTCATTAAGGTCTGCTCGATAGTCTTGGAGGAGATAAAGTAACAAACACACAAACTTGCCATTTATTATCATAGATATATATAAATACATACATATATATACATATATATATATATATATATATATATATATATATATATATATACACACACACACATATACATACATACATACATACATACATCATTATCATCAAGATCCCTTAACCGATGCTGCCATGCCAGTTGTTGAGGCACCACTCCAGACACTTTCATAGCTAGCCATCATCACTGGTCTCTATTCTCTGTCATGCATAGCAGGTTCTTTAGGCAGTTATCTGTCCAGTCTTTGATGACAAACCAAGATTTTCTCTCTCTGCCTGTCTTTTGCCCTCCCTCAACTGTGCCTTGAAAAATGGTTTTGGATAGGAAGTTGTGGCAGGATACAAGACCCTATCAGGAAATCTTTCGTCTTTTTATCTGTGCAAGGAATGATTCCTGTTTGCCTGTGTATTTGTTGACTTGTTATCTTAGAAAGCTGTTCCTTCTGGGCTCTGTGTATCGGATGTGTAGCAGCCTTCTGAAATCCATGCGCTCAAATACCTGGATTCTTTACTCCATATCAGCTGTAAGAGTCCAGCTCTAACAACGATCCAGAGAGTTCAAAGTCATCAGGGACATGAATGCTCTGAGTCTTGCTGGAAAACTTAAGGGATTGCATTTCCATATGGTGTTCAGCTTTGTCATCAAAGTCATCCAAACACTTTATGAATACTTATGCAGTGCAGTTCTCACAAACAACAACATTGGAGAATTCTTCAAACCAACAGTGGCTGTACCATCACAAACACACACGTCATCACAACCACCACCACCATCATTACTTCACAGCTACCATTCTAAGTACCATCTCACACAACCATTCTCAGTACCATTGCAATCACATCCCATGGAATGAAATCTTCATACTATGATCATATCAGAAATCAGGCTTTTTATCTTTTATCATTTACTTGTTTCAGTCATTGGACTGCAAGCTCTGAATGTACTGCTTCTTATGACAGAAACAGCTGTAAGCTAATGTTGTTGATTATGTAATTCCTCTTTCCTTGTCATTCAATTAATTCATATGTGTGTGTATATATATATAATTATATATATACACACACATATATATACATACATATATACATAGTATATAAATATATATGTATGTATATATATACATACATACATATATACTCACATTGCACTATACTCTCACATCCATAAATATACACACACAGGCACACATATATATGTATACATACACAAGTACACTTACTTACATAAATATACACACACACACACACACGTGTGCACACACACACACACACACATACACACATATATATGATGTCTATCCTTTGGTTATTGCAGTTAATTAATCCCATGATGTTACTGCATTAATCAAAACTGCACTAATTAAATATAATAATCAATGGGAAAATTATAATTGATTTCTGATTGATCATTATTGATTCACGAAGTATTTAATTAATGGCGAAAAGTATATAATATGATACACTAATGAAAGTAAATGAAGCATATGCACATTAAACTGCATATTTTTATTTAGAAACTCATCAAAAATTAGTTGAACAGTTTTACTTTCTTTTCATACATTTTAAGATAAAAAGAAACTTGATTTTCTAGATCATGACACTGTTGAATATTTCTATTGATGTCTGGGGATCCAAATCCATCAATCTTTACCTAATTCTTCTGAAATCTTGAAATATTCTATTAAGTAATTTTTTTTTTTGTTTCTTGTTTCTTTTAATCACGTTCATCTCCGACAAATTTGTTTGTTTTTCTTTTTTTTTTCTTTTTTTCCCTTTTTTTTGTTTGTTCGTTTTTTTTTTTTTTACTTTGTTCTGAGTACGTCATAACCAAAGTCTTTCAAATGTGAATCCACCAAATAATTTTTTTTTATTTTTTCAACATTCCACTACATCAACATCTTGAAAACCTAAGCCTTCTTCAGTAACAAAATATATTCAGTCACATTCATTGTCATTGTCATCATCATCATCATTAGCACCACCACCACCACCACCACCATCATCATCATCATCATCATCCTCACTATCACAACCACCACAATCTCCACAACCACCACAATCTCCACAACCACCATTGTCCCTACCACAACGACGACAATGACCACTATCACCATCATCATCATCATCATCATCATCCTCAGCAGCAGCAGCAGCAGTAGCAGCAGCAGTAGCAGCAGCAGTAGCAGCAGCAGCACTAGCAGCGGCAGCAGTAGTAGCATCGTTGATGTTGTTGTTTTAACATCCATGCTTGCAAGGATCAGACAGAATTTACTGAGGCAACTTTTCTGCAACCGTATGCCCTTCCTGTTGCTAACCCTCACCTGTTCCAAAGCAAAGTAGTACTTCCCCTCACCCATGGCCAGACGGACACTCATTTACATACACACACTTCACATATATATAAAGTGCTACTCTAAAACTGAAAGTAGCAAGAAATTGATTCAATTAAAATGAAATATATTATCAACCACAACTATGATATTGAGTATTATTTTTTTTCTGACAGTTAACTTTAAACAGTAATATATCTAGAAGATTGTTTGTTATGGCCGGTCAGTGAGTGACCATTAGATTCGCACCTATAAAATGCTTAGGTGTATAGGCAACTTGTCAAACTCAAAGGGCCATTTGAGTCTGATGAGTCATCAATACAGCTAAACATTTTATAGGTGCAAAACCAACACTCACTGTCTGACCGGCCACAACAAACAACAATACATACATACATACATACATACATACATACATACATACATACATGTATATATGTATGTATATATAAAGTCATAAAGATGCAGAAATATTTTGATAAATTTTATTTAGCCATAAGAAAATTCTATTATCATGACAAATTGTTTTGTAACTTAAAAACATGATAAACAATTTATATCGTTATATTTAATAATAGATAAATGACTTGCATATTCTGCATTAATGTAAAATGCAAAAAATCTTTCAAAATAATAGTATTTAAATTCCTTTCACCTGAGGACATAGCTTAAATTCTGCATTATTTTGAAGGATTTTTTGAATTTTGCATTAATGCAGATATGTAAGTAATTTATTTATTATTTAATATAATAATATAAATTGCTTACATGTTTTTAAGTTATGAAACAATTTGTCATGTTATTAGAATTTTCTTATTGTTAAATAAAATTTCATCAAACTATTTCTCTGCCATTTATGATTTATACACTCCATATCCTTTTCCTTGCATGTTACTATATATTCCATATGGTTTGTACAATGATACATTAAAGAACTATTTTTATGAGGACTACTGGATTACTTGGATCTATATATTGTGACTTAAATATATCTTATATATATATACATGTATATATATATATATATATATATATAGCCAGAGGGGAAGCAGATAAGAAAAGATTTGCCAATGTTCTGCGCCGTGAGGACCAAAGACTCGAGGTATTTCGTGTTGCAAGACAGTGTAGGAGAGCGAATAGTGATGTTGTAGGAGAGAAATGTGTTCGCATGGATGATGGTACGCTTGCACTAAATGAGGATGAAAAGAAAGAGGTCTGGAGATGCCACTACGATAGATTGCTTAATAAAGAGAATGAATGGGAGAAAGAGAGCCTGCCGTATGTCGACCCAACAGAGGGACCAGCTATCCGAGTTGACAGTACCAGGGTAGATAAAGCAATTAAGAGTATGAAGACAGGGAAAGCCCCCGGCCCATCAGGAATCACTGCAGAGATGCTCAAAATATCTGGCAGTGTTGGCTACAGCCTAGTCACCCGTATTACGAACCAGGTGATACACGAAGGAGTCATACCCAATGACTGGTGTAGCAGCACCATAGTAAACTGCTACAAAGGTAAAGGTGACACTTTAGATACTAATAATTACAGAGGCATCAAGTTGTTAGATCAGGTTATGAAAGTTACGGAGAGGGTCATAGCCCAACTAATTAGGGAGCAAATCAGTTTAGATGAGATGCAGTTTGGGTTCGTGCCAGGTAAAAGGTGCAGCAATAAGAGGTGCAGCAATATCAAAGGCAGATTAACTACAAAGTTAGTTTTTGTATGTGGCAGATGTTCAGGTGCAATAAACACTGTAAACAAACAGGAAACAACTTCTATCTCATTCCAGGGAGAAAAACTAGAGGTAGTCGATAGCTTCCGCTATCTGGGTGACCAAGTTAGTAGTGGGGGTGGGTGCGCTGAAAGTGTAACTGCTAGAATAAGAATAGCCTGGGCCAAGTTTAGAGAGCTCTTACCTCTGCTGGCGACAAAGAGACTCTCACTCAGGGTAAAAGGCAGACTGTATGATGTATGTGTACGAACAGCCATGCTACATGGCAGTGAAACATGGGCTGTGTCTGCTGAGGACATGAGTAAGCTCGAAACGATGAAGCCAGTATGCTCCACTGGATGTGTAATGTAAATGTGCATACCCATCAGAGTGTAAGTATCTTGAGAGAAAAGCTGAACATAAGAAGCATCAGTAGTGGTGTGCAAGAGAGACGATTGCGCTGGTTTGGACATGTGGTGAGAATGAATGAGGATAGCTGCGTGAAAAAGTGACACTCCCTAACAGTTGAGGGAACCCGTGGAAGAGGTAGGCCCAGGAAGACCTGGGATGAGGTGGTGAGGCAAGACCTTCGAAAATTGGGCCTCACCGAGGCGATGACTACTGACCGAGACCTACTGACCGAGAATGTGCTGTGCGTGAGAAGACCTGGCAAGCCAAGTGAGATCGTTGCCAGCGCCCCTGGACTGGCTCTTGTGCGGGTGGCACATAAGATGTACCATCCTGAGCGTGACCGTTGCCAGTACCGCCTGACTGGCCTTGTAGGGTTTTCAAGCGAGATCGTTGCCAGTGCCCCTGGACTGGCTC
>NC_142947.1:22905509-22910509 GCF_046866305.1 Octopus bimaculoides
GCCTTTCATTTTCTGCATTTTTTAAAATTTACAATTTTCAATTATTCTTTAAATTTAAAAGTTTTTTTAAACTTATTAAATTTTTAAAATTAAAAAATAATTTTGTTATTGATGTTGATGTTACAGTTGTTTTGTTCTAGTTTACATTTTTGGTTTGTTGGCTGCTTCTCTAGCGAGTTGGCAAATGGCTCAGCTGGTTTGTTTGCTTGTTGGGTTTGCCTAAGAGGTAAAGAGAGTATTCATAGATTTAGTTCTAATTTTGCTTTTAATTTTAGTTCTTTTAATTACATTTGGCTTTCAATTACCAATACTGCTGATTGTGTATGTTTATTTGAATGTATGTATGTGAGTGAATGTGTGTGTATGCATATGTGTGTGTGTGTGTGTGTGTGTGTGTGTGTGTGTGTGTGTATATATATATATATATATATATATATATATATATATATATACATATTTATGTATGCATAGAGAGAGAGAAAGAGGGAGACATAAATAGAAACGTGCATATATTTATATATGTGTATATATACATATATGTCTTTGTCTATGCTTGTTTGTATGTGTGTATATATATATTTATGTGTGTGTCTTCGTATATGAGTATTTTTGTTTAACTATGAATGCAAACATGCATGTGCGAATGAGTATCTGCGTGTACTTGCGCATGCCTGTGTGTATTGATGTATGTTTGTATTTAACTCAGTGTGAATATGTGTGCGTGTTTCTTTATAAATGTGTGTGAATTTGACTTGTTTTGTGTATATGTCTGAGCATTCAGTTCAGTTTACTTTCAGTTTTTATATAATTTATTTTATAATTTTGGTTACATTTTTTTATGTTTAAACTTTTATTTTAAATTTGGCAAGAAAATAAACAATTTGAAATATAAAAAAAAAAAAATGAATTTCCAAAATGAAAGAAAATCTCCAAAGAAAAGAAATCACAGAGAATTCTTCAATTTTTTTTTTTTTTTTTGTATTACCAAAATTTTAATTAAATGTACACTATCATTCTTCAGCTTTGTCCATGTAACTCTATGTACACACACACACACACACAAACGCACACACAAACACACAAACACACACACACATGCACACACACACACACAAACACACTCACACGCACAAACACATACACATACATACACACACACACACACACACACACACACACACACACACACACACATACATACACACATGTGCATATGATGATAATGGATCTTTGGTATTTGTGAATGAGGCTTCAGTTATTCTATTGAGTGAAATATCTGCTCTTGAATTTACCCGTAAGTAGTTGAGCATTCCAAAAACACCTGTACCCTTAACACAATGTGCTGGCCAAATCAGTAGAATACAATGCTATGCATTTTGAAGTGTTATGTTTTGAATTCTCCACCCATTATGGTGCCTCCCCCTCCTCTCATGTGTTATGCCTGCCACTTCTCCCTCTGCTGCAGTGTCGAAGACTACCCATCAATATCATATCTCACTTGCCCTTCCCTATCCACTCAGTAATTGTATCAATTTTAAAAACACCTGGTGCATATCATCCACCAACTGACCACAACTCATGTGCATCCCTCTCTCTTCCCCAGTTCATGGTCCTTGCCTCATCCACCCTACAACTCCACCCAATTTGGCAGTTCGCCTCCCACCCTTCATTCATCTTCCCATACAATCTAGCAAACCCCTCATCCACCCTCTTGTGCTCAGTTTGTGCCTTGTGAGGCAACCTGAGCATTTTATCTACACACACACACATATATATATATCAAACCGTCCAACCCATGCCAGCATGAAAGGCAGACATTAAACGATGATGAAAATGATGCTGGTGTGTTGACAACTGATGCTGGTGTGTTGACAACTGATGTTGGTGTATTTACATCCCCGTAATTTAGTGGTTTGGCAAAACAGATCGATAGAATAAGTAGTAGGCTTACAAAGAATAAGCCCTGAGGTCAATTTACTCAACTAAAGGCGGTGCTCCAGCATGGCCACAGTCAATGACTGAAACAAGTAAAGAGTTTAACAAAAAATTATTCATAAAGGATTTAATGGGAAACAATAATATATTGGAATGAGAAATGAAAATAATCATGGGATTATGATATCATACAACTCCTAGTGTTTGATGTATGATCCTCCACATGCAATAACCTTCCTTACGTGTTAATCCATTGAATTTGTCGAGGTGATGATACCTTCTTGTGTCATGCTTTGAGCAGCAACTACAATAGAATCCCAGAGAGCAACTTTACTTGAAAACTGCAGTCCATCTTGGTAAATGTGCCTCTTCAGGACACTCCACAGGTTCTTGATTGGTTTTTAAGTCAAGGAAACAAGGTGACCACTCCATCAAATGACCTCCAGAGAAGCCTGTTTGCTGCAGATATTCCTTAAAATTCTTTGCTGCATGAGATGGGGCATTAATTTGCATGAAAACCAGCTTTCTCTTGAATGGAAGTTTTTTACTTTTTGAACCACGGTTGGAAATTGTCCTTTCAGGAGGTAACATGTGTTTTCGACGTCATCTTAAATGTCATCTGGGACTTTCCATGGCCTGACCATCATACCACCAAAACATGACCTGATTTCCCCACTGTTGGTGTCTCAACCAATGAGGATAGTTCCCGCTGATTGATACCCAACCTTTACTCCTGCCATCTGGTCCATTAAGAGAAGCATGACATTTGTCAGTGAACAGAACTGTTGAAAAAATCTATCTTAATGTATTCTTCTGCCCATTTCAATCTTTTCTGCTCAGAGGGGGCCTTGTAACAGGTTTAACATTCCTGGCTGCCTGCTTCAACAGGCGACACTTGGTAATTTTTGGTACGTCTTCCCTGCCACAATGTTTGAAGACTTCTCTACTTGTCAGGCATGGCTTCTACACAACTTCCCTTTTCACATGTGACAAAATTCGATTCAAAGCAACCCTCGACTTACCTTGTCTGCCCTCAACCGAAATAGGAGACTGTGCAAATTTCTTCACTGTTCAGTGATCTTTTCCAAGTATTTTTGATATTTCCTTTTCGAAGCTCTGACACGACAGTAGACTTCTCATTCGACAAGATACTGGTCCATGGCAGGATTACGTAAATATGTATGTATGTATGTATGTATGTATGTATGTATGTATGCATGCATGTATGTATGTATGTATGTATGTATGTATGTATGTATGTATGCATGCATGTTTGTGCATAGCCATAATTCAAAAAAGAGTCACTATCTTTTTCTTCTACAACTGCCAACTCTGATGAATGCAGGGCTACAGATATGTTATCTAACATGCAGTTGAACATCCAGTGTGAAACAGCTTGCTAAGATTGGGCATAATGGATATATTATACTGTACACTTCAATTATTTGTATATATATATATATATATATATATATATATATATAAAGTGAGTGAGAGAGAGAGAGAGAGAGAGAGAGAGAGAAAGAAAGAGAGAGAGAGATATGACAGATAGACAGGCTAATAAACAGAAAAGATGGTGTGTGTGTGAGAGAGAGAGAGAGAACTACATTGTCCAATGTTCCCTTCTATTTTTAAGAGGGTAGTGTATAATTTTAGTCAATTGGACTGACTGCTATTTTGAGCAGGTTGAGTAATGACTTAAAACTTGCCTTACTAGCTTGTTTCTTCTCTTGTTATAGTTGTTGTTCTCATTGCTGCTGCTGCTGCAGTTGTTGTTACTGACATCCAGATAAGAGAGATGAATAATGAAGAAAGGTGCCAAACACCCTCATTTAGCAAATAAGATGAAATATAGAATGTAAAAGTGAAGAATAGTAGCAGCAGTAGTAGCAGTAGCAGCAGCAGTAGCAGTAGCAGCAGCAGTTATGTGTTAGAGATATGGGATGTGGATAATAAATCTTTCTCCGAACTCAACTTTTCCAATCTTGTTGAAACAAACAACTGCATTAGTATTCAATCTGGTGATCCACTATTTCAAACCCTCCCCCATAATAATAATAATAAATAATAATAATAATAATAATAATAATAATAATAATAATAATAATAATAATAATAATAATAATAGTAATAATAATAATAATAGTAGTAACAACAACAATAACAACAACAACAACCTTATTATTATTATTATTATTATTATTACTATTATTATTATTATTATTATGATGACTATTATTAAGGTGATGAGCTGGCAGAAACGTTAGCATGCCGGACAAAATGCTGCTAAGTATTTTGTCCGTCCTTATGTTCTGAGTTCAAATTCTGCCGAGGTAGACTTTGCCTTTCATCCTTTCGCGGTCACTAAATTAAGTACAAGTTGAACACTGATGTTGATGTAATCGACTATCCCTTTTCCCACGAATTTCAGGTCTTGTGCCTATAATAGAAAAGATTATTATTATTTAAGGCAGCAAACTGCCAGAATTGTTTGCATGCCAGACAAAATGCTTACTGGCATTTCTTTCGGTATTATGCTTTGAGTTCCATCAAGGTCAACTTGACGTTTCGTCCTTTCAGAGTTCACGACATAAGTTCAATTTGAACACTGGGGTTGATGTAACTGACTAACCTTGTGCCAAAATCAGAAATAATAATCATTATTTCTATGAAGGTGGTGAGCTGGCAGAATGCTTAGTGGTATTTCATCTGCCATTATGTTCTGAATTCAAATTCCGCCGAGGTCGACTTTACCTTTCATTCTTTTGGGGTCGATAAATTAAGTACCATTTGTGCTCTGGGGTCAATGTAATCAACTTAATCCCTTTGTCTGTCCTTGTTTGTCCCCTCTGTGTTTAGCCACTTGTGGGCAATAAAGAAATAAGATACATTAGCATGCAGGACAAGATGCTTAGTGGCATTTCTTTTAGATTTATGCTTAGAGTTCAAATTCCATCAAGGGTCGACTTTGTCTTTCATCCTTTTGGGATTGATGAAATAAATACAATTTGGACAATTTGGACATGGGCTTATGGCATAGTGGTTAAGAGAAGAGCGCAGGCTAC
>NC_142947.1:22920509-22933009 GCF_046866305.1 Octopus bimaculoides
CAAGAGTGTAGTGGGTGCTTTTACGTGTCACCCGCACGAAAACGGCCACGCTCGAAATGGTGTCTTTTATGTGCCACCCGCACAAGAGCCAGTCCAGGGGTACTGGCAACGATCTCGCTCGAAAACCCTACAAGGCCAATCAGGCGGTACTGGCAACGGTCACGCTCAGGATGGTACATCTTATGTGCCACCCGCACAAGAGCCAGTCCAGGGGCACTGGCAACGATCTCACTTGGCTTGCCGGGTCTTCTCACGCACAGCACATTTCCAAAGGTCTCGGTCAGTAGTCATCGCCTCAGTGAGGCCCAATGTTCGAAGGTCTTGCCTCACCACCTCAGCCCAGGTCTTCCTGGGCCTACCTCTTCCACGGGTTCCCTCAACTGTTAGGGAGTGGCACTTTTTCACGCCGCTATCCTCATTCATTCTCACCACATGTCCATACCAGCGCAATCGTCTCTCTTGCACGCCACAACTGATGCTTCTAATGTTCAGCTTTTCTCTCAAGATACTTACACTCTGACGGGTATTCACATTGACATTACACATCCAGCGGAGCATACTGGCTTCATTCCTTGCGAGCTTACGTATGTCCTCAGCAGTTACAGCCCATGTTTCACTGCCATGTAGCATGGCTGTTCGTACACATGCGTCATACAGTCTGCCTTTTACTCTGAGTGAGAGTCCCTTTGTCGCCAGCAGAGGTAAGAGCTCTCTAAACTTGGCCCAGGCTATTCTTATTCTAGCAGTTACACTTTCAGCGCACCCACCCCCACTACTAACTTGGTCACCCAGATAGCGGAAGCTATCGACTACCTCTAGTTTTTCTCCCTGGAATGAGATAGAAGTTGTTTCCTGTTTGTTTACAGTGTTTATTGCACCTGAACATCTGCCACATACAAAAACTAACTTCGTAGTTAATCTGCCTTTGATATTGCTGCACCTCTTATGTGTCCATAGCTTGCACCGGGTACATCTTATAGAGTTACTACCTACTCCTTTACTGCATACTGACACTACCTGAAGGGGTTTGTGTTTTATCTACCTTCCTACTTATTAGGATTTTGGTTTTTGCTAGGTTGACTCTAAGGCCCTTCAATTCTAGTCCTTGCTTCCACACCTTAAACTATATATATATAATGTACTGTTCTATGATGGTAAGATAAAAAAAAAAAATACATTCCATCTGGCAAGAGATAAATATTTTTCAATAAGCATAATATATGTTTTTAAGTGCAATTATTATTTTCATGCGATGAAAGCATGCCAGACAGTATTTTTTAATACATCTAGTGTCTCAACACAATCTTCAGGCACTGCCCACATGGCATAACAAGCTAAAAATAGGACGACAGGATGAAAGAAAAAGTGAGAAAATGTGAGAAAGAAGGTGGAAGGTTGAAAAACCAAAAAACAAAAGAAGAAAAGAGAAAGTGGCAAAGTCGGGGAGGAATTGGAGTTATTTCCCCTTTGACCATAAAATGTATGACTGAAAAGATAGTGGCTTAGTGTCTGCAGTGCAGCTGCTCAATCCAGAGAGGGTCGTACTTTCCAATTCATCAACAAGAACTTAGCCATATGGTTATGATTGCTGAAAACTTTGGATCTAGAATTTAGCAGTGTGATAGAATTCTTAGATCTGAAAAGGATCTGATGTATGATTAAATCTGTCAAATATGACACGAGTTAAAGTAATGCTAGATAATAACACAACCAATAACAAGAGCTACATTGGACTATGCGAAGACGACTTCAAAAATCGTTATGCTAACCACATATCTTCCTTCTGACACAGGGATAAAAGTGAAGCTACACCATGTGTCAACGGATCAAAGAAAAATGTAAGCTATGAGTAGTTGGAAGAACTCAAATCTTTTTCAGATCTAAAAACTCTACCACACTGCTGAATTCTAGAGCCCAAATTTTCAGCAGTTGTAAGCATATAGCTAAGTTCCTGTTAACGAATTGGAAAGTACCACTGTCCCTGAATTGAGCAGCTGTACTGCACACTCTAGGCCACTATCTTTTCAGCCTTATATTTTATGGTGGAAGGGGAAATAACTCTAATTCTCCCCTTTAGCCTCTTTGTGTTTTCTTTTCTGTTTTCCAGTATTTCAACCTTCCACCTTTTATATCTGCTACTTTCTCACTTTTTCTCGCTTTTTCTCTCATCTTATCGTCCTATTTCTAGCTTGTTATGCCATGTGGGCAATCCCTGAATATTGCACTGAGACACCAGACGTGTTAAAAAGTACTGTCTGGCATACTTTCATCATGTGAAACTAATAGTAGCATATGAAAACACACACACATATATATATATGATTTAAAAAATACAATGTATGTTTTCATGTGCTACTATTAGTTTCATGTGATGAACCTAGACCTATGTTACTGGGAAGCAAACTTCTTACTACACAACCATGCCTGTGCATATATATATATATATATATATATATATATATATATATATATATATATATATGGCACACTGGAAAAGTGTCTTCTATTATAGCTTTGAGTCTTGGGAGTGGATTTGGTAGAGGGAAACTGAAAGAAGCCCCATCTTATATATGTGTATATCTATGTATACATCTTGGCGTTTGTAATCCATCTATGCTTGACAACCGGTGTTGATTTGTTTATATTTGCCTAACTTAGTGGTTCAGCAGAAGTGACCAGTAGAGTAAATATCAGGCTTTCAAAGCAAAATAAGCACTGCAGTTGATTTGTTCAGCTAAAACCCTTCAAGGGTGCCCCAGCATGGCCAGTCAAATGACAGAAACAAGTAAAAGATAAAAAATAATATATATATGTGTGTGTGGAGGTGTGTGGCTTAGTGGTTAGGGTGTCCGCATCATGATCGTAAGATTGTGGTTTCGATTCCTGGACTGGGTGACGCGTTGTGTTCTTGAGCAAAACCTCATTTCACATTGCTGGCAAAAATGAGTAATGCTGCAATGGACTGGCGTCCCGGCCAGCTGGGGAACACATACGGCACTGAAACCAGGAAACTGGGCCCATGAGCCTGGCTAGGCTTTAAAAGGGCGCATTTATTTATTTTTTTTATACACACACACACACATATATATGTGTGTATATACATATATGTATATAAATTTTATACATACTCTAAGCTAATGTATAAACATCATAAAATATATTCATGGTATTTAAGAGCTCAATTATTTAGACATTATTAAACTCCAGTATATTATTATAATGCAATGAATATAGCTGGAATAAATTTACATGTATATAAAGAATCAACTAAAATTATAGTTGAGTGCAAAATATTTAGAATGATAAAAAATAAACAGCAGAAAAGCAGAAATTTAAGCTATGAATCCTTAGTGAAATTTCCGCTTTTCTATTCATCTAAATATATATTACATTACATTAATTTATATAATATTATATCATATTTATATTATATTATATTATATTATATTATATTATATCATACAAGAGTTCTCGAGCTGTCAATAATGACAGGGTTATTGTTGATAAAGTTACCCAATGGAAGTTGATAATTAGAGGATGAAGAAGTAAATAAACATGCCAAAATAACAGGGAAATATGAAAATTGTATTCATCACTGCCAAAATAATATACAGCGATGATTCACTGCAGAAGTTCATGAAGAACAACATTTCCTGTGTAGACACGAGGGGGCATTAACACATCTTGGCCTTTTGAATTTTCAGTCAGTAATTTCAAACACTTTCTTAACCCTAGCCCTAACCCAGATCAGGTCATTTTAAAGTGTAGACTACAGATACTGTAGCAGGCCGCATGCTAAAGTAGCATTGAAATTTGTTATGACTTGCAATGCTGGGTAAATTATTTGAATTTATGAATATTAAAACATTACAAGACAATGTAGATAGCAGAATGAACTTCTGAATATAAAAACTAAGTGGAGCAACTCCAGTAAATAAGTGGAGACTTTGTTTGGAAATTTAGAGAGAAAGATTTTTATTGGTCTTAGTGGAAAAAGAAATCTAATCAAACTTAAGTGTCCTTTTTCTATATAGTATGGCAGTAATATACTTCAAAAGAACTGTTCAGGCTACAATAATAAGGAAAAATCTTTTATAAATGTTGCAATGCATGGCAAATCATCAAAATTTATGGATATAAAAACATTAGCTAAGCATTACAAAAGACAAACAGAACAACTAAATAGAGACACTGTTGCAATAAGAAAGGTGAAATGCTGTTGGATAATTTATCATCATCATCATCATCCAGTGTTTTAAATGTGGGTGTTGTCCCTGTTTCTAGGGGTAGCTTGATCTACCTCAATGCCATAGCAACCACCCTCACAATGTCTTGCCATCTTGCCCAGTTTTGGGTATCCTTCTTTTTCAAACCGACCCTCCCAATCTTCTCCTCCACCTTTACCTCAGTCTACCTCGTTTTCGTGTCCCATTTACCTCAAATGCAATTACCCTCCTCAGAGCATGCTCTTCATCCCTCCTCAACACATGCCCATACCACCTCACTCCATTCACCCTTGCCAGCCATACCATCGATTCCTCCACCCCCTGCATTCCCATCAAATCCTCAGTGTTCTTATCAAACAGACTCATGATTAATTTAGAAAACTTCAAACTGTTTCATTAAGCCTTATGAGACAAATGCAATGTCTAGCTCATGTCTAATGATTTAAAGTAAATCTTATAGAATGGCACAAATTCAACAGTTTCAAATGCTTAAGTGTTGCTGAGTCCCCCTTCGGTCATGAATGACCATAGGATTGCACCTAGAAAGTTACCCTCCCAGGCACAAGTCCGGGCAAGGTTACTTATGGAAGACCAGCAGTCGCCCATGCATCTCGGCCTCCCCTCTCCATGTTATCCAAGGGAAAGGCAAAGGCCGATACAGCTTGGCACCAGTGACATCACAATTTATTTCTACAGCTGAATGAACTGGAGCAATGTGAAATAAAGTGTTTTGCACAAGAACACAACACACAGCCCAGTCTGGGATTCGAACTCACAACCTCAAGATCGTAAGCTCAACACTCTAACCACTGAGCCATGCACCTTCACAAGATAAAAGTATATATACAAAGACACATAACATATTATATAGATTGATTAAGGTCGTGAGCTGACACATTTGCTTGCACACCGGACAAAATACTTAGTGACGTTTCTTCTGACGTTTAATTCAGAGTTCAAATGTGACTGAAGTCAATTTCATTTTTCACTCTTTCTTGTCAATAAAATAAAGTACCAGCGAAGTACAGGAGTAGATTTAATCAACTAGACCCCCTCCACCAAAATTTTGAGCCTTTACCTATGCTGGAAACAATTACGTTATATTACATCCTCATCCTCATCCTCATTTAACGTCTGTTTTCCATGCTGGTATGGGTTGGACAGTTTGACAAGAGCTGGCAAACCAGAGGACTGCACTAAGCTCCACTGTCTGTTTTGGTATGGTTTTTATGGCTGGATGACTTCCCTAATACCAACCACTTTAAAGATTGGACTGGGTGTTTTTTACATGACACCAGTGCTGACGAGGTCTTATTTGGCTTGCTCGCTTATGGCTGGATGCCCTTCCTAACACCAACCACTTTACAGAGTGGACTGGGTGCTTTTCATGTGGCATCAGCACTGGTGAGGTCTATTTATCAAATCATGTTATACTGTACATAATCACTCGGGGGTTGGGGTAGTAACTGAAAATAAGAGTTAGTTGAGAAATATCCACTAAACTGTCGTGAAAGAAAGTTAAGAAAGCTAATCATTACATTTTTTATTGAAGAATCTAGGCTAAAACATTGTGGACAGAGCATATGGCAAAACTCCAAGCATAATACCCAACTTCACCAAAATCAAGATGAAAATTATGGTAGCATGTAATGCATAGTATTAAGTTATAAAGTTTGATTCCACATACTTTTATTATGAACTAACTTAAAAGCCACACTCTATGTGGACAGTTAAGCTAGCTCCTGGGGGAGGAGTGATAATTGGGCCTGTGACCCAAAACTAAAGAGCAATAATAATAAAGCATTTATTCATACCCTACTGATATAGCATTACCTTACCAATATCACATTACTTTAAATGAAAAATTTGTAAGTTCACAAATTTTTCGAGTTCTTTTAAAATTTGAATTTTCAACTGTTAGCATATAACAAATCCTCATCCAGACCTGATCCCAATGCTGGATGTTCAAGAACCAAATGAAGGGCAGATTTTTAATTCTGGGATAATCCTGATTCCAAAACGGTATAATATGGCTTATGTGGAGCAAATGTAGACTGAGATACAGGGATTCCAGACAGACAGAATTTCGCATTTTTTTTATTATTATAGGACACAGTAGTGTGATATAAGTTTTCTTACTTTTTACAATACATCTCTGTTATATATATTTTATATAAAATGAAATGCAAAAGGTAGTGTATTAGATTGCAGTAGATTGTTCTTGTAGAAGTTGTGTAATGCTTTGTATTATACATGGCATTATAAACTTTTACGATAGTGAACTGGCAGAATCATTAGCATGCTAGTGGCATTTCTTCTAGCTTCACCTTCTGAGTTCAAATTCCACTGAGGTTGACTTTGCCTTTCATTGTTTTGGAGGCGATAAAATAAGCATCAGCTGAGCACAGGGACTAATGCCCTACCCACCAAAATTGTTAGCCTTGTGCCAAAATTAGAAAGTATTATATGTTTTTTTTTTTTAAATATTTAGGTCCCAAAATTAAGATTTTATTACACTTAACAATGTATTATATATGAGTTTTTATGTTATTTTCTCGTATTTTCAAGAATGGATCTGACTTGTTATAAAATGGTATCTTCTCTTAGATGAATCAATATCTACCCATCCCTTTAAATATGGCCGTTGTAGATGTGTGTGAGAAGATAAAGGAAGCACTCACACAAGATTATCAATAACTATCAAAAGGTTGTGAAAGTGGTGGTAATGATGGTGGTGGCATCATCATGTGGAGTTGTTTCACCAGTGAAAGGTGTTGGAATAAAAGCATCATTGCTATGATATTATACAAAGAAAAGAAAAAAAAAAAAAAAGAAAGAAATTGAATAAAAGCATTTCTGTCTTCTTTATACAACAGTTTACTCATTCCCAGTTTGGCAATATACCAACATAGTGATCTACTTGCTTATTCTGTCCAAAAGAGTCTTGAAATATTTTTCAAAGAACACACAATCGAGACTTTGTTCAGGTCTGGATAGACTCCAGAGCTAAACTTCTATTCGAGAATGTGAGATCATTAAACCAAAGCTGAATTCCATAACTTCCAATAAGAATGAGTATTTACTATGAGTAAATCCATGAAGAATGGGACAAATTAAATCTCACATTATTGAAATATTTTGATAACATTTATATAAGAATTAAATAAACTACAAGATAATATGCTCCTCAATCATCATTTATTAAAGTGTGGATGATGCCTAAAAGAAAATCTCCCTTTCTCCATAATTTTCTCATCTTAATTGGAAAAAAATTATGCACAACTATTCTGAATAATATACTTAAACCTCAACAAAAATTTCATAAATACCACAGCACACATTTATAAAGGAGCATTGACAACATATTTTAGTAATAAAAAGGTTTGTTTATTAGGTTTTCTATATTAGAAACTGTCAGAATGTAGTGATTAGGAAACGATATTAAGAGTTAGATAATTTCTTTCTGGTTAAACCAGTAAAGGACACAACTCAGAATATTCCTGGGTTCTTCATTGTTGTTTCTTGGCTCTGAAGAAAACTAAGTTACAATATAGAAATATTCATAAAAAACATGTTGAATAGGAATATATATGCTTACACACATACTCCAAATACACCCATATATTCATATTTAAATATATATGTATACTCTCACACACACACACACATACATGCATGTATCGTTTGTAGAAATACATAAATCCGGAGGAGAAGCACATTCTAAGATGTAGAGCAGCTAATATTATAGTTGGGGAGGCCAGTTTATGGAGTTACTCTGGGTTTCTCGCACATAAGGGGTTTAGCCTTACAGCATATCTTCAGACCCCAAACACTGTGGCCTGAGACCCCTCCATATTTTAAAGAGGTCTCAGATGACTATCACCAAGTATAGCAATATCTGTTTCAACACACATTTTCATATCAAGAAAACAAATATATAAAAGTAATACACACACACACACATACATATGTATGTATGTATAATATATTTTATATATATAGAATCCAACATTTCATATTCTGTATGGATTGTTACATAATTTCCTAGTATGTTGTAAAATCTACATCACCTGATAATTAATTCTAGATATTGAATGAAAGTTATGTATCTATGTATTTATCTGACTATCTGTCTATGTGTAGTGTCCTGCATATATATATATACATGCATGCATACATACATACATGCATACGCACACACACACACACACACACATTTGCTCATGCACACACATCAAAAAACTCACACACACTCATATATATATATATATATGGTAGAGTCTAGGCAGCACAATTTTAGCCAATCTCAAACAGATATGCATCACTTGCAGTATGTAAAGTGGAAATTTTCACTGTGAATATTTATGTGTATTTCTTCATATTTGCTTGGATCACAGTTAGTATTTATTTCTCTCTCTATATATATATAAACAGTTGTGCAAAATAATGGAAACACCTTGATAAATGGTTAGGAGAAGAAAAGGCCTAAACACAATTTTCAATGGATCTACAATACATAGTTTTTCTGCAATGCAGTGAACCTAGAAGAATGCACTCAGTTCCAACAATTGATAGACATCAAGAGATATCCAGGATCCATTACTTGTTTCCTTTAGAGCTGCATCACCTAGGAAATAAAAGTACTGCTCTAGTCTCTGGAACATCAATCACACATGGAAGGTATATCAAATAAAACGATGTATCTTTGCTTCTCACTCTTGATCTCTTAGTGCTTTTGAAAAGGGGCATTTTACACAAAATATCAGGACTAATTAACCCTTTAGTATTTAAACTGGTCATATCCGGCCAAAAATTTCTACCTGTTTTTATGCTCAAAAACACTTCATTTCACATTGCTCCAGTTCACTCAGCTAGCAAAAATGAGTAACGCTGCAATGAACAGGCATCCCATCCAGCTGGGGAATACATACACCATTGAAACCGGGAAACCGGGCCCATGAGCCTGGCTAGGTTTTAAAAGGGCGCATTTATTTATTTATTTTATGTTCAAACTAGCCAGTTCTGGCTTTTACACCTACCCTATAATGTCACTGTAAAAAGAAATTTATCATATTCCTGAAATATCAAAGCTATGAGATAATGCATGATTAGTTTAAAGCAATGTGAATAAATAAGCATTGCTAGTGCCACATCATGGTAATACCATGTAAAAAGTACATTCTGTAAAGTGGTTGGCATTTGAAAGAGCATCCAGTTGTAGGCACCATGCCAGGACAGACAATGTAGTCGGGAGTAACCCTCGGCCTTACCAGCTCCTGTCAACCATCCAACCCATGCCAGCATGGAAAACAGGCATTGAACGATGATGATGATGATGATGATGATAATGCATTTGATATTCTGAATGCTAGAGGGTTAAATATTTCTCTGGTTATATTTTAATATCTATCCTTCATCTTTTATCTTTTTCTTGCTTCAGTCATTGGACTGCCATCTTGCAGGGGTATCAACTTTGAAAGGTCTAATTTTAAAAAATCGACCTCAGCAATTATATTCTAAGTCTGGTACTTATTCTATCAATCTTCTTTACTGAACTACTAGATTACAAGGGTACAAACAAACCATCACTGGTTTGTTTGTCAGCAGTGATGAGGGAAAAACTTGTACACAACAACACATATACACAACCGCACGTGCACACACACACACACACACACACACACACATACACACACACACACAAATACATACATATACACACGACAAGCTTCGTTCAGTTTCTGTCAACCAAATCTACTCACAAGGCTTTGGTTAACCTGGGACTATATTAGAAGACATTTGCTCAAGGTGACACCTAGTGGGAGGGAACCTGAAACCATGTGGTTTGGAAGCAAAATTCTTTGTCACAGAATCATGTCTATATCTGTACACATATGTATACATGTGTGTGTGTATACATATACATATGTATATATGTGTGTGTGTATATATGCATATATATAAATAAATGCATGTGTATATATATGTGTGTGTGTGTGTGTGTGTGTGTGTGTGTGTGTGTATATATATATATATATATATATATATATATATATATGAGCGTCATACTAATACATCCTTTTGTTATTTACACCACCTGTCCTCGTCTGTTGTTGTTTTTTCGTATATTCTCCCATATATATATATATATATATATATATATATATATATACAGAGAGAGAGAGAGAGAGAGAGAGAGAGAGAGAGAGAAAGAGAGAGAGAGAGATGTTGGTTATGTACTTATTTTAATAATGAAAAAACTGAAGCCCATAACCCACACCGATATTTTATCAATCATATCATCAAACACAAGTGTGATGTTTTATGTCTATGAGCAGATAAGCTTGCCTTATTGTGTAGCTAATCTGTTTGCTTGACTGTGGTGGCTTAAATCTGTAATTCCAGGATATCATGTGTTATGTAAATAAATTATCTTAGAGCTTGGCGCTATATATATATCATATATATATATATATATATATATATATATATATATATATATATATATATATAAATACACATATGCATATATATGTGTGTCTATACATATATATATATGAATATATAAATACACAGGTACATATAGACATATGTATGTATGTATGTATATGTTATATATTTTATATATATAGAATCCAACATTTGATATTCTGTATGGATTGTTACATAATTTCCTAGTATGTTGTAAAATCTACATCACCTGATAATTAATTCTAGATATTGAATGGAAGTTATGTATCTATGTATTTATCTGACTATCTGTCTATATGTGTAATGTCCTGCATATATATATATATATATATATATATATATGTATACATTTATACATGCATGCATACATACATACATGCACACGCACACATGCGCTCATGCACACACATGCAAACACTCACACACACACACACACACACATATATATATATATATATATATATATATATATATATATATGGTAGAGTCTTGGCAGCACAATTTTAGTCAATCTCAAACAGATATTTAATCACTGAGATTGTGCAGCAACTCAACATGTAGTCTTTAAGGCTGTGTAAATTTAAGCAAATGAAAAGAATTGACCTCAAACATATCACATCGGTAAATATATTTATTATAAGTTATTTTATGGAATTTCTAGATATTTTGGTGACTGTTCATTTCATCAGCTGCTGTTGAACTAAAAACAGTTGTTTGTTTAACCAAACAATGTGCAACAGCTGTTGACACTGTAAGTGATCATTATATAAAATGTCCAGGAGTTTCCTAATATAATAATGAACATAGTGTTTATATATATATATATATATATATATATATTCGTCCAAAATCATGGAGTAGGAGAAAGAGTAGTATAAGTGAAGGGAGAGGAGAGAAAATAGTAATTCAGTGAAGGAGAAGTATTGAGAGTAATAGCCCTGACTGAGAGAGAGTGAGAGAAAGTAATAGCAATACTAGTCATGATACTAATACTAGTTGTGAACACTACAATTCTTATTGCATTGGGTCAATTTTCTGACAAAACTTCTCTGTTCTTATGCATTTCATTAGAATTCAAGAAATAATAGCGATTGATTTATTCCCCTTGATGACTACCAAACAGTAAAACAAACTTCTGTTGATACAGCAGTAGTTTGGAAAAGTGATTAACCTGTTAGCATTCAGATTATTCTGTCAAATGTAATGACATTTTATTCTCATTGTTTTGAATTAATTATGCGTTATCCCAAAACTTTGAGAATTCAATGATGTGATCGTTTTATTTTTATAACGATATTGTGTGATATATGTGAAAAGCCAGATCTGGCCAGTTTGAATATAAAACAGATAGAATATTTTGGTTGAATATGGGCAGTTTAAATGCTAAAGAGTTGATACTTTTCCTTAATACAGTCATTGGGATTAGAAAAAACAATCTTTTGAGTAAAAGAAGTGTATAACAGACTGTGTTACAGCAATTTTCATTTCTTATTCAGCTCACATGATTTCCCTTTCTTGAAAATTTTTGATTTTCCCATGTAATGCACATATAAAAAATGTTGAAAGGTCAGTGTTTAGATCTTTCTTAAATATGTTGAGTTTTTTTTTTTTTTTTTTGATGGGTTATTTCAATAACAGCCCTCAGTTGGTCATTGTCAATCTCAGAAGGCCATTCTTAACCATCCTCAACTATCCTAATATGTAAGGCTCTGGTCTCCACTACAGAATTTTGAAGACCAATAAAGAATTATATGTTCATTCAAAATACATTGGCCAAGTGCTTGGTTGACTTTGAGAGTGGCT
>NC_142947.1:22938009-22963009 GCF_046866305.1 Octopus bimaculoides
ATATTTATATGCATATATATATATATATATATATATATATATATATATATATATATATATGTATATACATATATACATATATACATATATACATATATATATATATATATATACATATATATATATACTTAGATAAATATATACATATACACATACATATATAAATATATATACACATTGATATAAATATTTATATATATATATATATATATATATATATATATATATATATATATATATATATATATATATATATATATATATATGTATGTATATGTATATATATATATATATATATATATAAATACATATCCATTATTCTTTAGTATTAAGTTTGTATAATAAAAACATTAACATCATTTTATATTTTTCATTCAATAATTTTAAATACATTTTAAATATTTAAATATTTTTTACTTCAATATTTTTTTAAAAATTACCTTCCAATGGATTTTAATGAATTTGTAATGAATTTTTTCAAAACAAGTTTCTCCATGTGTTGTATTTATATATCTATTTATTTATTTATTATTGTTATTATCAATTGTCTTTTGCTGATTTTTTTTTTTTTTTGGTGTTGTGGTGCCAAGGATTTTATTTGATATTAATGCTTCCTTAATTTATATTTACAGTTTACCATTACTATTTTCATTTTTGTTATATTTCTGAAAAAAAATTTTATATTTTTATTTTTCAGACATTTTAAATGGAAAAAAAGAATTTGTTTGTATTTTCCTCAATTGTGTTTATTATTTTGTTTTTAAATGAAATCATTTTAAAAACACGAAGAAAAAAAATAAATACACAAAATAAAATAAACCAAACAAATCTAAGCTAATTTTGTTTACTGATATTATTGTTTTACTATTTGCTTTTTTAATTCAATTTTCTTGTTGTTGTTGATTTGTTTTTATTCATTTTTACTACTATTCAGTATTTTCATCTACTGCGTAAATCATTGTTTTGTTGCTAATACAAAGAAAATAACAAAAACAGCAACAATAAACAATTGCGCCAATTTACAATTAATTATGCTATATTTTTGGACTACATTGTATTTGAAATTAACTTTAAAATTAAAAAAAAAATTCTGTAAAATTTAAAAAATGATAAATAGATGAAATAAATCAATGCATAAATAGATAAATATTGTGATTTATTTTCTAAATATCTTTGAATATTTTGCTTTATATTTGTTATCCATCTGTGTGTGTGTGTGTGTATGTGTGTGTGTATCTGTGTCTGTGTGTGTCTGTCTGTGTGTGTGTGTCTGTGTGTGTCTGTGTGTGTGTGTGAATGTGCTTGTATGTGTGTCTGTGTATGTGTGTATGTCTGTGTGTTTCTGTGTGTGTTTGTATTTACATGTGTGGATGTATGTGTGTATGTGTGAGTGTGTTTATGCATGTATGTTTGTGTGTATGTGTGTGTATGTGTGTGTATGTGTGTATGTGTGTGTATGTGTGTATGTGAATATGTTTGTGCGTGTTTGTGTTTATGTGTGTGTGTAAATTTGTGTGTACAAATGAAGGAAAAGAGTACTCATTACATTGTGTAGAGAATATATTTTTACAGCTGAGCAGTTTTCAACTCACACAGCCATAATTCAAAGTACGGTGGAGATGTAATATGCATGTCTATGAACCCTCAGTCTATGGCTGTTTGAACCAAAATCTCTGAGTCATTACATTCCTGCTCAGTTTCTATCAACCACTCTGTCCCTTCTCGATACCTGTCATGTATCCATCGTAGGCATGTTGCCTATGTAACAGAAGATGGCATTTTAATCCTCACATTTACCACCCATGTCTCTGTCTCTCTCTTCTGTTATAACATCTGTGTAACAAGAGATTTTATTAGATGTGTTAACACTTGATACACCCAGCATCATCTTATACTAGCCATCTCTTCCTGGTCCTTGTGTCACTCATTTTTAATATACATCACTCTCTGTCCATCTATAATAATCCATTATTCACCTCTTCTTGATGTCCATTACTATTTCTAACCAACATCTATTACAATCCTTTACTCTTCTATTTCTCTCTCTGCTTCTCTCTGTCTCTGTCAGTTCATTTGTCTGTCTGCCTATTTATCTGTCTGTCTGTCTCTGTCTCTCTGTGTGCCTGTTTGTCTCTCTGTCTCTCTGTCTCTCTCTCTCTCTCTCTGTTTTTCTGTCTGTCTGTATCTAACTGTCTCTCCCTCGCCTCAAACATATAACTGCCATCACTGTTTCTGACTTACAACCCCTTCTTCTTGCTCAAATCAACCTATTTAAGATATTTTGCTTGATCCACAATTTTCTCATCTCTAACACATATTAGTTTTATAATTTCTTTCTTACATTATTTTATTTAATATTGTTATCTATATATTCATATTTCATTGTGATAGTTATTGTAGTTGAGGTCATGGCCATAGTGTTGGTAGGATATTTTGACTAGCCATTGACTTCTAATTTTTACTGTTTATTGATTTTATTTGACAGTAGATAATGTATGTGAATATTGAGATATTTTATGATATGTTTGTGTATGTGAGTTGTTTATGACAACAAGAGGAAAAGTTTTCACTGAAGGCATATAGATATGTGCTGTGTGTAAGACGTAAGATGGAAGGGTACCTCAGCTAGATTACTATTGGACAACGAACAGAGGTTCACAATCTATAGGGTGGGCAACAGAGATGATGTAGGTAGTGTAGCCATACTTTTGGTAGAAAAATAAGTAGATGATGTAATTGATGTAGTCAGAGTGTGCAATAGGAGTGTTAAGCTGAGACATGTTTTAAATAAATCAACAGTTATATTTATTTCCACCTATGCCTCACAGTCTGGGCTGGCAGCTGATCAGTAGGGCTGATGATGGCAGAATCTGTAAGAAAATTGGTAAAAAAAATTCCAGGTGCAAAAGCAAAACTTGGTACCAAAGGGTCTTAAAGTTAACTTAGCAAAGACCAAAGTTCTAGCAAGTAGGAAAACAAACAGGACTCTGTTCTGCTTTTGGCTAATGGCCCTGCTCAATATGTAGAAAAGGTGTAGACAAGAATTCTTGATACTAAAATGCAATATTTAGCTTAACTTTCAGCCCAGTTTTCCAAAACTGATTTCTTGGCATCCCCCTATACCATAGATTGCATGCAAGAACAGAGCAGCTGTACGTGACTTGTTAATAGGAATCAACATTTACTTTAAATTTCATTTTGGCTTTATTTAATAAATATCTTTACTAACTCATATTTCTGTTGTAGGTTCATCCAGTTTGCAGTTTGAAAGTGACTGATATAGGTGTATGTTTGAAAGCTTCAAGTTTGTATTTATTTACAAGGATGCATGTTGAGAATGTTTCTTTTTTCACTTTAATATACAGCCAGAGTGAACTAGAACCTTGAGTTTTTTTTAGTTGGACATAGCTGACAGTGGATACTGAAATCATTCTATACCTTTACCTATGCAACAATATTATATTTTATTCTGTGGTTGCTTTCTCCACTTTCTCAATGTATCTGGAAAAATACATAGGCTGAAATAAATGGCTCTGTTGTGTTTATCTGATTTTAAAGGTATTCTTGGTTAACCTAATGTACTTATTTACTGTACATTTGTTAACCCTACATTCGTTCTATATAACACCTTCTTTAGAGGCATTTTTTATCCAAAGAGCACCTGCATTTTTTGTAGAGTTCACAGATTTTTGGTTGTGGTTAGTGATTAGTAAGTTTATTTTATCCATGCAACTATAGCTAACCTTAATAGAATGCGTGTTGAAAATTTTTTGATGTCTGTGTGAACAGAGTAGAGCATACTGTAGGTCCTAGTAACATTTGAGGATGCATGAAACTAAAGTTAGGGATATATAAAACATTTTATATATATCTCTAAATTTTGTATTATTTTATATGAATTGTTCTATGTATTTCAGCTTAATTATAAAACCACTTTTGGTTAAAATCGTAGTGTGGTGCTGTATTGTTAAATATTGCTCTATTTAATGACATGTTAGATAAGCATCTGCTATTGTTGTCTATAATATAGTGTATGACAGCATATAGGTGGTTTGAACTCCTATTTATATATATATTTCATCTCTGTTGGGTTTATAGCAGAAGTGAAATATTTTCTGTAAAGTTAAAAGTTGCATCTGGAAAACTTGTTATCTTCAGGTTTGTATTTATCATAAAGTTAAAATCAAATTCTTTAAAAGTGATAATTAATGTACTTTCTGAGTTTGTTCATGTCATACCCATTCACACTATGGGATACAACAAGCCTGTAGTCTGCATAAAATCCAATATTGGTGGATATTGTTCTGTTTCTGTATAATCTATCCAATTTGTTTCCATTTAAGAACAATGTTTCAGCTGGTAGATACAGCCAAAATATTTTTATTGTAGACAAAGAAGTAAAATGGAAATGGATATAGTGGCATATTTATATGTTTTAAATAGTTCCGATGACACTTCCATGATGTACATATGCATCATCATCATCATCATCATCATCATCATCATCATCATCATCAGCAGCAGCAGCAGCAGCAGCAGCAGCAGCAGCAGCAGCAGCAGCAGCAATGTCTTCACATTTGCTTTTTCCATGCTGGCACTGGTTGGACGAGAGTTATTGAAGCAGTATTTTTATGACTGGATGCTCTTCCTGTTACAAACACCCGTTTTTAAAGTAAGGTAGTTTTGAAACTATGAGCTATAAGAATTTACAAGAAATGTAATCACTGTCACCTGTTTGGTTCACAAGGTGAAAATGTGAAGACACATGGCAATACTAAAACAACCATGTGTACACATACATATATATGTATATGTGTCTGGGTGTATGCATGTGTGGTCTATGCATATATGTGTGGTGCATGTGCATGTGTGTGTGTATGTGTGTGTATGTGTGTGTATGTGTGTATGCAATAAAGAACAGCTGCATTAAATTTACCTGGTTCTTCTTGTCATTAGTTTATCCATGCTCACTCCAGGCATGCAGACTAGACCAGTTAATGCATAACCAACACACAGTTACATCAAGTTGAACCAGTCACGGTTAACTTAACCAAAACTTATAACCAACAGTCATTACAAAGTCATATGTGTTTGGACTAAATATTTTTCAGAAAGAAGGAAAAAAATAGTCAAAAAGGAAGAAAAAGGCAAAGAGGGGATATCAGAAAGCAGTTGTATCAAATGACCCCCATGAAGGTGAATAAGAAGTAATTCAAGAAATAAAATGGATTTTTGGCTGTGGGAACAAATGACAAACAAGCAAATGGGGGAGGGGCATCATCATCCTCATCATCATCATCATCCTCATCATCATCATCATCATCATCATCATCATCTTCATCATCATTTAACGCCTTTTGTTCATGCTGGTATGGGTTGGATGGTTTGACTGGGCTGGCACACTGGAAGGCTGCATCAGGTTCCAATCTGATTTGGCATGGCTTTCTATGGTTGGATGCCCTTCTTAACACCAACCACTCTGAGAATGCAATGGGTGCTTTTATGTGCCACCACCATGGGTGCCAATTTGCATGACAATACATGCAAATGTAATTTTCAAAATTACGACTCATTTCAAAATATAGACAAAAATATTTGAAAGTTTACAAAAAGGGCAATTTAAAAGGAATTGCTAATTTGAAATTATTTTTACATGCATCTACATTTATTATAACAAATATATTTTCAAAGATGCTACCTGTATTATAAACCATATTATACTGTTGAGAAAAGAATACAGAAAGCTATGATAATGAGGTTTAATATCCGACATTTAAGCATTCACTTATTCGTTTTACTTACTCAAGAGATAAAGTTTATTTTTGAATATTCCTGGCTTCATTTTTTTCTCTTTTGCAATCCCACAGCAAATATTTACCATATTTTTTCTAAAGCAACCATCAAAATCTTGTGTGTAAGTGTATGTGTGTGCAAGTGTATGTGTGTGCAAGTGTATGTGTGTGTGTGTGTGTGTGTGTATGTGTATGTGTGAATTTCTACAATATATAATCAACACAGAGTAAGACTGTCTTCAATTTTTTTTTTGGTTTTGAATACAAACTACGAAATAAAGGGAAAATGTATTTGCCCCAATAATATGTATAAGGTATATAGATTATCTGCATATGTGTATGCGTTATTTAGATTATTTAAACTGCTAGCCCGTCACACACACAAAGTCACATCTTTCATTTCCAACATCCATGTATGCATTTATCCATCATTCCAGTCAGTATAACTTCTCCCATAACTATATGATATAAAGCATGGCAAGAGAGATCAAGCAACCAATCGACCATCCATCCAACCAACAAGCAATTGACCATCCAACCAAGAAGCAATCATCCAACCAACCAACCAACCAACCAACCAATCAACCAACAAGTCAGCAACCAACCAACCAACCAATCAACAACCAACCAATAACCAACCATCCAACCATCCAACCATCCAACAAACCAACCATCCAACTAACCAACCATCCAACCATCCAACAAACCAACCATCCAACTAACCAACCTTCCAACATCCAACCAACCAACCAACCAACCAACCAATCAACATACAAATCAGCCTCCAAACCAATCAACCTACCAACCAATGAATAAGCCAACCAACCAACCAACCAATCAACAATCAACCAACAACAAGCCAACCAACTGATCAACAACCAACATCAAACTAACTATCAACCCAATTAACAATCAGCCAATCAATCAATCAACAACCAACCAACAACCAGCCAGCCAACCAACCACTAACCAACCACTAACCAACCAACAACCAACTGAACAACAGCCAACAACCAACCAATCAACAACTAACCAATCAACCAACCATCCAACCAACCAACAACCAACCAACAAACCAACAACCAACCAGCAATCAACAAACCAACAAACCAACAATCAACCAATCGATCAACCAACCAGCCAGCCAACCAATCAACAATCAACCAATCAATCAACCAGCAAACCAACCAATCAACAATCAACCAATCAACAATCAATCAACCAACCACTCAACAACCAACCAGCCAACCAACCAACCATCCAATCAACAACCAGCTAACCAACATGTATATTGGTTTCAAATTTTGGCACAAGGCCAGCTATTTTGGGGGATGAAGTAAGTTGATTAAATCAACTGGTTTTTATTTTAATACAGTTCTATGTTTAAGAGATGAGGAAGTATTTACATTATTTACATTTGATGGATATTTGTCCTCATCTTGCTTGTTGTTAACACAACGTTTCAGCTGATATATTCTCTAGCCTTCATCAGGTGTCCTGGGGAAATTTTGAACCTGGGTTCTCATTCCTAAGGTATTTTTCGATGTTGTTGTTGTTGTTGTTATTATTATTATTATTATTATTATTATTATTATTATTATTATTATTCAGACCACTACCTAGAATCAAATTCGGAATCTTGGAGTTAGTAGCCCATGCTCTTAACCACTATGCCATATGTCCATGGTCTATGGGCATATAGCATATTGGTTAAGAGCGCGGGTTACTAACCCCAAGATTCTGAGTTTGATTCCAGGTAGTGACCTGAATAATAATAATAATTATAATAATAATAATAATAATAATAATAATAATAATAACATTGAAAAATGGAGAAATGGAGACCACCCTCCCCTGTGGGATGAAGTTAAAATAATAGACAGAACTCCACTGGAAAATATGAAAACTAAAAGAAGCAGCACATATGCTAGGACACAACAACCTCCTAAACAGACTGAGTGCAGATATGAGCAGCATATGGGAACTGGTATTAAGTAAGGATAGGAAAATATTAGATTTATAAGCCCTAAAATTCACTCCATATTTATGCATGGGCATATGGTGTAGTGGTTAAGATCACAGTCTACTAACCCCAAGATTCCAAGTTCAATTCTAGGCAGTGATCTTAATAATAATAGAGTCAAAATTAAAAGAAGGGTACCAATGTTATCTAATGAATGATATTTTGACATCTTGTGTGTCTTCCACAGGTTCAAAAAATAATTTTGTCAATCTACTTTATATATTAACCAAAATGAAGTAGATTAACAAAATTATTTTTTGAACCTCTGGAAGACACACAAGATGTCGAAATATCGTTCACTAGATGACAATGGCACTCTTCTTTTAATTTTGACTCTATATCTTCTGGAGTAGTTATCTCAGTCCTTTATATATTATTAATAATAATAATAATAATAATAACAATAATAATAGGTTCAAAATTTCCCCAGAACACCTGAAGAAGGCTGGAGAATATATCAGCCGAAACATTTTGTTAACAACAAACAAAATGAGGACAAATATCCATCGAATGTAAATAATGTAAATAATGGTTTATTTTATCAACTCTGAAGTAAAGCAAAGAGTCAACTCCAGTGGCCTTTGGATCCAGAACGTAAAGACAGACAAAATACTATCAGGAAAAATAGACATTAAAACAATGATGAAGATGATGATTTGTAATACAAGCACAAGGCCACAAATTGTTTCAGGAGAGAAGAATTTTAGTTTGTAATGTTGACTCCAGTAGTTGATGGGTTTTTTATTTTATTGAACCTGGAGATACACTCTGTTGAGTGGTTGGCATTAAGAAGGGCTTCCAGCCATAGAAACTCTAACCGACTTTGATCAAACCATCCAACCCATGCCAGTATGGAAAATGGAAATTGAATAATGATGATGATGATGGAGATATGAAAGACATATTCAGCATAAAGGCCTGAATTCTGAACAGAAAGAGCCCTAAAATACATAACCATATAGTTCTTTGCTTGACACTGTAGAACAATGCTTCTAAACCACTTTTTACCTAAAGACCCCTTTGATTCCTATCTCACTTTGGTAGATTCCCCATCCCCAACCCTAAGACTTTCCATGTTTAAAAAATCCTGTTATATTTTTGATTATATATTGACTTCAAATTTTGGCATGGGGCCAGCAAGTTTGAGGGAGGAGTTAAGTCAATTACATCAACCCCAGTGTTCAACTGGTACTTATTTTATTGACCCTGAAAGGATGAAAGGCAAAGTTGATCTCAGTGGAATTAGAACTCAGAACATAAAATTGACAAAATGTTATTTATGATTAGATATTAGTAGGAATTGCTTGAAAAAAATTGTTAAAATATTTTGTATAGGCGCAGGAGTGGCTGTGTGGTAAGTAGCTTGCTTACCAACCACATGGTTCTGGGTTCAGTCCCACTGCATGGCACCTTGGGCAAGTGTATTCTACTATAGCCTCGGGCCGACCAAAGCCTTGTGAGTGGATTTGGCAGATGGAAACTGAAAGAAGCCCATCGTATATATGTATATATATGTGTATATATATATATATATATATATATATATATATATATAATGCGAGAGAGTTAGGGGTTGGGGGTTCAACCCACTAAGGGATAGTATCTATCCAGTATACTGCTGGGAGGGTACCCAATTATTGCTACACTAGTGCTATACCAAGTGCAATCAATGGGAGCGGGTAAAAGTGGAGGTTTTACCCCAAATTTGTATAACAATTAGAAAATGGAGGATAATATGCTGAACCCAACTACTTGCAAACAATGTATTCCGTTGAATTCATTAATTCAATTTATTAATTTATAGCTAAAGTGACAAAAAAAAGAAGAAAGAAAGAAAGAACCAAAGCACAGGTGTCTATGGCAGACTATGTTATTTTGCCAACCTGGTTTACATATAGAAGTACAAAGTACATAAGGAATTAGAGGATAAACTTCTGTTCATTCTCTAATTCCTTATGTACTTTGTACTTCTATATGTAAACCAGGTTGGCAAAATAACATAGTCTGCCATAGACACCTGTGCTTTGGTTCTTTCTTTCTTTTTTTTTTTCTTCTTTTTTTGTCACTTTAGCTATAAATTAATAAATTAAATTAATGACTTCAACGGGATACATTGTCTGCAAGTAGTTGGGTTCAGCATATTATCCTCCATTTTCTAATTGTTATATATATATATATATATATATATATATATATGTATGTATGTATGTGTGTGTGTTTGTGTGTCTGTGTTTGTCCCCCCACCATTGCTTGACAACCGGTTCGGCAAAAGGAGACCGATAGAATAAGTACTAGGCTTACAAAGAATAAGTCCTGGGGTCGATTTTCTCAACTAAAGGTGGTGCTCCAGCATGGCCGCAGTCAAATGACTGAAACAAGTAAAAGAGTAAAGAGAGTATTGTAGAAACATAGTCAAATTATAGCAGATAAATTTTAACAACAAATTCTTATATGAACCCCCAGGGGTCATAGGAACCCCAGTTGAGAACCAGTGTTCTAGAAGTTCTGACAATCCATTGCACACTTTAAGAAAACAAAACAAAGCTAAAAGTTAGCATCCAAGAATCGAACCTTTTGCTTTCTCTCTAAAGATCAGCAAGCATCAGCAACAATAGGAAGAGGAAGAAGGAGAAAAGAAAGACGAGGAGAAAGAGGAAGAAAAACAGGAGGAGAAGGGGGAGGAGGACAGCAACTGTTGTTAAGCCTGAGTAAACTAAAAGTAAATCCCAAAAGTAAACCAAAAGTAAAGCAATCTAGATTAAGCTCTAAAAGCAAGCTATACGTTGTGGTGGTGGTGGTAGTAGTAGTAGTAGTAGTAGTAGTAGTAAATAGAACATCTATAGATTGGTCCATTGTTCAGATTTATTAGGATGAGTTCATTTATTAACAATATCTATCCAATTGGAAGAATTACTTAATCAAATATTCATTAGTGTTCGTACACACACACATGTATGAATGTACGTGTGTGTGTGTGTACGTTTGTATTTGTGTGTGTATATGTACATATAATATATATGTATATATACATATATATGATTAGATGAGTGTATATATATATATATATATATATATACATGCATATATGTATACACACACATAAAATGTGTGCGTGTGTATACATACATGCATTAAAGGTGGTTTGCGTGGTCATACTCTCTCTTCTATTTTCCCTTGTATATATATATATATATATAGATAGATCGATAGATAGATAGATAGATAGATAGTTAGATAGATAGATAGGGAGAGAGAGAGAGGAAAGTATGTGTATGAGTGTGTGTGTGTCTGTCTGTGCACATGTTTGCATATTTCATATGCATGCGCATGCGATTGTACGTGTGTATGTTTTGTATATGCTAACAGTGATTTGCATGATCATGTTACATATATTGAGATATATACGTATGCATGTACCTCAATGTTTGTCTATATCTCTCTCTGTTTCTCTTATTCTCTCATTCTCTCATTCTCTCTCTCTCTCTCTCTCTCTCTCTCTCTCTCTCTCATTCTCTCCCAAACTTCTTCTGTCTTCTAACAAGGAGACATTGTTACTTCACTCTAACTTATACCATTAAGTAGATATATCAGTCAAACACAAGAACACAATTTACTTCAGAAATGCTATTATACAGCATTACTCACATTGGAATGTCTTGTATAATATTTTATAATACTATTCATTACTGTTCAATGCTGTACACTTCTGTACAATATTGTACAGAACTGTGTATCCGTTTAAAAATTTAAGCAAGGTTGTTCATTACTGTATATTAGTGTGCCCTACTATGCAATACTATAAAAAAAATGCTTGTGGGTGCACTTTAAAACACCTCCACAATCATACTCCTCTTCCAATGAGGGGTAACTGTGTATCTCCTTTACAGCAAGAAATATATACCTGTCCATCTGTCATACTTTAACCTCTCCAAACATAATGCCTAATGCCAGGTATAGTACCACCTCTCTCAATATTACATGCTACTCAGCTGAAGGGTCTTGTCTTGCAAGTTAATTGGTGACCTTACTGCTGTTGGTGCCGTTTGAAAAGTGTCCAGTGCTCTCAGTAAAGTGGTTGGTATTAGGAAGAGCCTCCAGCCATAGAAACCATGCCAAATCAGACACTGGTGCTTGATGCAGTCTTCTGGATTGTCATCTCCTGTATATGTATATATATGATGGGCTTCTTTCAGTTCCCATCTGTCAAATCCACTCACAAGGCTTTGGTCAGCCCAAGGCTAGAGCAGAAGACACTTACCCAAGGTGTTATGAAGTGGGACTGAAACCAAAACTATGTGGTTGGGAAACAAACTTCTTACCACACAGCCACACCTATAGAAACATTACCCTTCTATACTACTAACCACTACTCCTGCTCTCTTCTCCCTCACAGGTCACTCATGAAAGGTGGTGAGCTGGCAGAAACGTTAGCATGCTGGGCGAAATGCTTAGCGGGTATTTCGTCTGCCGCTACGTTCTGAGTTCAAATTCTACTGAGGTCGACTTTGCCTTTCATCCTTTCGAGGGTCAATTAAATAAGTACCAATTACGCACTGGGGTCAATATAATCGACTTAATCCGTTTGTCTGTCCTTGTGTGTAGCCCCTTGTGGGTAGTAAAGAAATAACACATCAAACTCTCCCTCCACATACCATTTCTATGTGAATCCTCTCTATCTTCTGTTGATCCCATTCTGTCCTACCATAACTACCCTTCTTTTAACACTCATTCTAACAGACTCTTCCATTTTCTTCTCATTCTCATGCTGTCACTTCAATCACTCCATCTGTTCCACCATACTTTCAATTCTTCTCCATTCCACCATGTTTTATCCCCTTTAGTATTCAGATTACTCTGTCAAATGTAATCCTTATTTATTCACATTGTTTTGAATTAATCATGCACTATTTCATAGCTTTGAGATTTTGATGATGTGATTTTTTGTTTTTAGAATAATCTTGCAGAGTAAGTGTGAGAGGTTGGTTCTGGCAGATGGAATATTTTGGCTGGTTGTGGCCGGCTTAAATGCTAAAGGGTTAACTCTTGAAGTCACCCAGACTCATATCCATTGCTACTGGTTACAATATATCAAGCAACCAGAGACAACATACACTGGTAACGACTTGTATATTGTCTTGCAGGATACAAGGCAACCTCACAAGTGTTGGTGCCATAGTAAAATGCACCCAGTACACACTTTAGTGTGGTTGGTGAATGAATGATGACAACGTAGATCTATGAAGACCTTTTAGTCCTGTCTAATTGAAAATACAACAGCATCATCATCATCGTTTAACATCTGCCTTCCATGCTGGCATGGGTTAGACGGTTTGACAGGAACTGGCCAAGCAGAAGACTACAGCAGGTCACTGTGTCTATTTTGTCATGGTTTTTACAGCTGGATGCCCTTCATAACACCAACCACCCTATAGAGTGAACTGAGTGCTTTTTATGTGGTGCGACCACAGGTAAGGTCAGTTTTGGCATGGTTTTTTATGGCTAGATGCTCTTCTTAAAACCACAGAATGGATTGAGTGCTTTTTACATGGAACCAGCACAGACAAAGTCAGTTTTGGCCTGATTTTTACAGTTGGACTCCTTTCCAAATGCCAACCACTTCACAGAGTGGGCTGAATGTTTTTTATGTGGCACCAGCACTGGCAAGGTCACCAAGTAACTTTGCAAGACAAGGAATCTTTGAGAGGGGCAGGGGAATTAGAGGAGGTGATCTTGTGTCAGATTACGAAAGGTTAGAATGTGACAGAGAGAGAGAGACAGAGAGGCGAGCTGGCAGAAATGTTAGCAAGCCAGGTGAAATGCTTAGTGGTATGTCGTCTGCCGTTACATTCTGAGTTCAAATTCCACTGAGGTCGACTTTGCCTTTCATCCTTTCGAGGTCGATAAATTAAGTACCAGTTACACACTGGGGTCGATGTAATCGACTTAACCTCTTTGTCTGTCCTTGTTTGTCCCCTCTATGTTTAGCCCCTTGAGGGCAATAAAGAAATAAGAGAGACAGACAGACAGACAGAAACAAGTGTCTTGCTGTAGAGAAGGTACATGGTTATCTGGCCAGAGAGAGAGAGAGAGAGGGAGAGAGAGAGAGAAGGAGAGGGAGAGAGAGAGAAGGAGAGGGAGAGAGAGAGAAGGAGAGGGAGAGAGAGAGAAGGAGAGGGAGAGAGAGAGAAGGAGAGGGAGAGAGAGAGAGAAGGAGAGGGAGAGAGAGAGAAGGAGAGGGAGAGAGAGAGAAGGAGAGGGAGAGAGAGAGAAGGAGAGGGAGAGAGAGAGAAGGAGAGGGAGAGAGAGAGAAGGAGAGGGAGAGAGAGAGAAGGAGAGGGAGAGAGAGAGAAGGAGAGGGAGAGAGAGAGAAGGAGAGGGAGAGAGAGAGTTAACAAGAAAGAGGACAGCATCTCTAGTGTTATTACTTGGTGATCTTATTGCCACGATAAGATTCATTCAGTTACACTCTGTAATGTGGCTGATCTTAAGAAGGTTACCCAATCATAGAAACCATGATAAATAAAAAGTACAAGAGAGATGTGGTCTCTTGGTGCATTTGGGAAGGCAATAACATTAATTAAGAACTGACTTTGTATATAACAACCTATCCAATATGTGTCTGTATGGAAAGCAAGAGTAAATTGCTTATTATTATTACTATAGAAATCATTATTATTATCATGATGCTGATGCTGATGATGAAAATATATATGTGCATACATGCACGTTTGTATGTATGTATGTATTTGTATATATATATATATATATATATACATATTTGTATATGTATATGGGTACATGTATATGTATATAAGCATATTTATGTATATGCACACATACACACACACATGTATACACATACATACAAGTATATATGTATGTGTGTATATATGTGTATATATGTGTGTATGGATTTGTGAGTGTGTGTATAAAGGAGTAGTTTTTGTATGTTTGTATGTGTTAGGTTCTCTCATTCTATGCTCTTTTTGTTATTGTTGTTCTTGTTATTGTTGTAGTTGTTGCTCTATCATTTTTCTCTCCACCTTTCAGTCTATTTAACTTGATCAGCAACAACTACAACAGCAACATTGTCTTCGACTCCACCACCACAGACAACAACAACAACAACAACAAATATGAGTAAATCAATAGTACTTTTTATTGATTCTTTCAAAGTGATTTCAAGTTTCATTCATTTATACCAGGTGATATTTCTATAGATGTTACTCAACCACCCCAACACTACCACCCCTACTATGCTACCATACTACCAGTGTTACTAAGACTGACTCTACCAACACACATTAGTATTGCAGATGCACACACACACACACACATACACACACACACACACACACACACACACACTCCATACTACACACCACTACACACTTCAAATGTGCCAAAGATGGAGCAGCCTCCTCATAGATATTCGACGTGCTAGAAAAAGCAGCCAAATTTCATGAAACTAAATCCTATCTAATTGAAAGAGAATGGACATCTATAATACTGTTAACCGTCCAAAAAGACAGTATGACTTTAGTTAGAACATTTCATAAGTTTTTCCATTCAGAACCAGCCTGATGTTAACCAGTAACCATGCACTCTGTCATCATATATTAATATTATACACATGGAGGTTAAGGTGGTGAGCTGGCAGAATGCTTAGAGGAACTTCATCTATCTGTAATTCTGAGTTCTAATTTTGCCGAGGTTCACTTTATCTTTTATACTTTCAAGGTCATAAAGTAAGTACCAGTTCAGTATTGGGTTGATGTAATTGTCTTACCTTCTTCCTCAAAATTACTAGCCTTTTGCCAAAATTTGAAATCATATTTAACCCTTTTGTTACCATATTTATGTTAGTACCGCCTGACTGGCCTTCGTGCCAGTGTCACATAAAAGCACCCACTACACTCTTGGAGTGGTTGGCGTTAGGAAGGGCATCCAGCTGTAGAAACTCTGCCAAATCAGATTGGAGCCTGGTTTAGCCATCTGGTTCACCAGTCCTCAGTCAAATCGTCCAACCCATGCTAGCATGGAAACTGGACGTTAAACGATGATGATGATGATGATCATGATGATCATGATGATGATGATGATGATGATGATGATGCTCTGTGTTTCTTTCAATTAATTTTAAATATAACAAAGAATTTAGTAAAATAACTTAGTTATCATTAAGCTGTGTTAAGAACATAAATTGTAACTAGGGTTTGGTGGAAGATTTTAATTCAGAATTTTTGAAAACAAGACATTTGTACTACAGAGCCAGAGGCAGTTTCAGGCAGGTTCGTATCAAAAGGGTTAAGGTAGCATGCTGGCAGAACCATTAACATGCCAAACAAAATTCTTAGCGGTGTTTCATCCATCTGTATGTTCAAAGTACAAACTCTGCCGAGGCCAACCTTGCCTTTCATCCTTTCAGGAATGATAAAATAAGTACCAGGTGAGCACAGAGGTCAATGTCATTGACATACCCACTAACCTGAAATTGTTACCCTTGAGTGAAAATTTGAAATCAAGATTATATACACGGAGGGTGGTGAAGTGGCAGAACATATTAGCATTCTGAGCAAAATGCTTACTGGCATCTTGTTCATCTGTATGCTCTGTGTTCAAATTCTGCCTTTCAGAGATGACAGAATAATTACCTGTAGATCACAGGTAATTATTGGGATCTTGGGCTGAACCATTATGTTACAGAGATGTAAACAAAACAACACTGCTTGTCAAGTGGTGATGGATGTGTATATATATATAAATAAATAAATAAATAAATATATTTGTATATATATATATATATAAAATATACAAGAATATTTTTGGTGTCGCATGGCCGGAAATTACCGTGAATTTTTTAGAGACACTTTCAAATTTATCAGAATATTGGGCTGAAGATGCGGAATAGAGTAATTTCATTCTCTTAACCGCGAAACGTCATATCCAATTAACTAAAGGCGGGTTTGTTTTTGCTTTTCCCTCCAGTTTTTTGTTCTATGTGTGCCATAAATATCGCCATCTGTTTAGAGAAAAATTTGTAGTTTAGAATCAGTAGTTCTTTGACTGCTATTTCTAAATTTTCAGTATGTTGGAGAAGCAACTCAATGCTAATCCCTGTATATTTATGATTATATATATATATATATATATATATATATATATATATATATATTTATGATTATATATATATATATATATATATATATATATATATATATATATATATATATATATATATATATATATTTGTATGTATGTATGCAGGTATACAACCTTATGCATACACACACTATGCGTGCACACACACACATCAACAATATTAACAATAAGGATTGCTACAAATTTGCATAGCATTACATTTAATTCTTTCATTTATATACAGCTCTACACACACACACATATATATATATCTATGCATACATGCATGTACATTTACAACTTAAGACCGGGAAAGCCCCCGGCCCATCAGGAATCATTGCAGAGATGCTCAAAATCTCTGGCAGTGTTGGCTATAGCCTAGTCACCCGTATTACGAACCAGGTGATACACGAAGGAGTCATATCCAATGACTGGTGTAGCAGCATCATAGTCAACTGCTACAAAGGTAAAGGTGACGCTTTAGATACAAATAATTACAGAGGCATCAAGCTGTTAGATCAGGTTATGAAAGTTACAGAGTGGGTCATAGCCCAACTAATTAGGGAGCGAATCAATTTAGATGAGATGCAGTTTGGGTTCGTGCCAGGTAAAAGCACTACTGATGCCTTATTTCTAGTGAGACAGCTGCAGGAGAAATATCTAGCTAAGGATAGACCTCTGTACCTGGCTTTCGTTGACATGGAGAAAGCCTTTGACAGGGTCCCCTGATCCCTTATCTGGTGGTCAATGAGGAAACTTGGGATGGAAGAATGGTTAGTGAGAGCTGTGCGAGCCATGTACAGAGATGCTGCCAGTAAGGTGAGGGTTGGAAATGAGTACAACAATGAATTCCGGGTAGAGGTAGAGGGCCACCAAGGTTCCGTCCTCAGCCCCCTCTTATTTATCATAGTCCTCCAGGCAATCACAGAGGAGTTCAAGACAGGTTGCCCCTGGGAGCTCCTCTATGCTGATGACCTTGCCCTAATTGCGGAGTCACTATCAGAACTAGAGGAGAAGTTTCAGGTGTGGAAGCAAGGTCTAGAATTGAAGGGCCTTAGAGTCAACCTAGCTAAAACCAAAATCCTAATAAGTAGGAAGGTAGATAAAACACAAACCCCTTCAGGTAGATGGCCCTGCTCAGTATGTAGAAAAGGAGTAGGTAGTAACTCTATAAGATGTACCCGGTGCAAGCTATGGACGCATAAGAGGTGCAGCAACATTAAAGGCAGGTTAACTAGGAAGTTAGTTTTTGTTTGTGGCAGATGTTCAGGTGCAATAAAGACTGTAAACAAACAGGAAACAACTTCTATCTCATTCCAGGGTGAAAAACTAGAGGTAGTCGATAGCTTCCGCTATCTGGGTGACCAAGTTAGTAGTGGGGGTGGGTGCGCTGAAAGTGTAGCTGCTAGAATAAGAATAGCCTGGGCAAAGTTTAGAGAGCTCTTACCCCTGCTGGCGACAAAGGGACTCTCACTCAGGGTAAAAGGCAGACTGTATGACGCATGCATATGAACAGCCATGCTACATGGCAGTGAAACATGGGCTGTAACTGCTGAGGACATACGTAAGCTCGCAAGGAATGAAGCCAGTATTCTCCGTTGGATGTGTAATGTCAATGTGAATACCCGTCAGAGTGTAAGTATCTTGAGAGAAAAGCTGAACATTAGAAGCATCAGTTGTGGTGTGCAAGAGAGATGATTGCGCTGGTATGGACATATGGTGAGAATGGATGAGGATAGCTGCGTGAAAAAGTGCCACACCCTAACAGTTGAGGGAACCCGTGGAAGAGGTAGGCCCAGGAAGACCTGGGCTGAGGTGGTGAGGCAAGACCTTCGTACATTGGGCCTCACCGAGGCGATGACTACTGACCGAGACCTTTGGAAATGTGCTGTGCATGAGAAGACCCGGCAAGCCAAGTAAGATCGTTGCCAGTGCCCCTGGACTGGCTCTTGTGCGGGTGGCACATGAGATGCACCATTTTGAGCGTGGCTGTTGCCAGTACCGCCTGACTGGCTCCCGTAGGATTTTCGAGCAAGATCGTTGCCAGTGCCCCTGGACTGGCTTGTGCGGGTGGCACATAAAAGACACCATTTCGAGCGTGGCCGTTTTTGTGCGGGTGACACGTAAAAGCACCCACTACACTCTCTGAGTGGTTGGCGTTAGGAAGGGCATCCAGCTGTAGAAACTCTGCCAAATTAGATTGGAGCCTGGTGTTGCCATCCGGTTTCACCAGTCCTCAGTCAAATCGTCCAACCCATGCTAGCATGGAAAGCGGACGTTAAACGATGATGATGATGATGATGATGATGATGATGATGATGATATACATATATGCATGTACATCTACAACTTATATATATATATATATATATATATATATATATATATATATATATATATATCTTTGTCACTTTTGCTATGAATTAAATTAATGAATTCAACGGGATACACCGTCTGCAAGTAGTTGGGTTCAGCATATTATCCTCCATTTTCTAATTGTTACACAAATTTTGGGTAAAACCTCCACTTTTACCCGCTCCCATTCATTGCACCTAGTATAGCACTAGCGTAGCAATAATTGGGTACCCTCCCAGCAGTATACTGGATAGATACTATCCCTTAGTGAGTTGTACCCCCAACCCCTAACTCTCTCACGTTATATATATATATATATATATATATATATATATATATATCCCCACCAGCATGGGACCAGTCAGGTGGTCGATGCCAGTGCCGCCTGACTGGTCCTGTGCTGGTGGCATGTAAAAAGCACCATTCAAGCATGGTCATTGCTAGTGCTAGCTGACTGGCTCCCATGCTGGTGGTATGTAAAATGTACCATTCGAGCATGGTCGTTGCCAGTGCCACCTGGCTGGCTCCCATGTCGATGGCATGTAAAAAGCACCATTCAAGTGTGGTCAGTGCCAGTATTGCCTGACTGGCTCGCGTGCCAGTGGCAAGTAAAAAGCACCCACTACACTCTCTGAGTGGTTGGCATTAGGAAGGGCATCTAGCTGTAGAAATTTTGCCAGATCAGACTGGAGCCTAGTACAGCCTTCTGGCTTGCCAGTCCTCAATCAAACCATCCAATCCATGCCAGCATGGAAAGCGGACATTAAACAATGATGATGATGACACACACTAAGAGCTTCCACACAGTTTCCCACTTCCATATTCATGCACAGGGCATTGGTCAACTCAAGGTTATCATAGAAGACATTTGCCCAGGTATCAGTAATATAATCAGAGACTTAAAAGACAACAGGGTTGTCATGTGTGTAACATTTCTAGTTAGAGGTTTACTTAATCAGGGTTGACTGTGGGTTAAACAGCACTGCATGCACTCCACCACCGCACACATCATGTGTACATACTTCTACCAGCACATGGCTCACACACTGCACTCCATACACATATATACATATATACTACTATGCCCTGCACATCATTACATGCATATAAGGACCACTGCAAACACATCTGTACCACTACCTTAACTCATTAGCATTTAAGCCAGCCATAACCAGCCAAAATATTCTACTTGTTTCATGTTCAATCCAGCTAGGTCTGGCCTATCACACCTCAAAGCTGCTAAGATCAAATCTCAAAGCTGCAAGATAATGTGTGATTAATCCAAAACAATGTGAAGCAATAAGTATAACATTTGACAGAGCAGTCTGAATGCTAAAGGATTAAACAACTGTTATTTCTGAAAGTCAATAAAGAAGCCCCCTATGTAATTGCTCAATCTGCATCACTACTCTCTCTCCATATTAAACCATTCATAATGGTGCCACACCCTTCCATATATCTATGTCATATGTCATGTCCCACGCACACTATTCCACCTCTTGCTAAAGGCCTTGTGCACATTCTCTCTCGCAACTTGTATTACATCCTGCCACTCTCTCACACACCCGTGTACCATACCCTCACGCCACATCCTCATACCACTCCCTTGTGCCATACCCTCAATCCACACCCTCATGCCACACACACTCTCATGCACACCCTTATGCCACACCCTCGTGCCACACCTTCATGTCACATCTTCATGCCACACCCTCATACCACACCCTCGTGCCACACCCTCATGCCACATCCTCATGCCACACCCACATACCACACCCTTACTCATGCCACACCCTCACTCCTCACCCTCATGCCACACCCTCCAACACACCCCATGCACTACCCTTTCATACATACTCTACAGCACATTCCATACACCTCATACCATACCCGTCGCACTCAACCTATGCCACACTGCACTACATTCTCCACAAGCACCATACTACCCCATGCAATGCACACCACTTCACCCCTCCCACACACATACACCCATGCTACACTCTCCCCCCACATACTCCATGTCACTCCACCACACACACAGACACACATCATTTTTTTTTCAATTCACTACAATCAATTTCAAAAGACCAATTAGAATTCCATTCTGTTCTAATGGTAAATGGTAAATCTTCCAGCAGCACATCTTCATTTCCTTGACAACCATAATTAGTTACTTCCTGATTAGACAGAACACATGTTGCAGTGGTCATCCCTTGTGTCCAGAAAAGGAAGTGGAGGTAGAGAGGAGCTAAAGAATGTGTGTCTATCTAGTGGTGGTGGTGGTGGTGGTGGAGGATATCTTCTGTAGGGTGATTTGAATTGGGATTTGGACACACACACACAAATATACCCACAACACACCCTTATTCCTGTATACACACATCCTCATGAAAGTATCCACATATACCTTAACATTTGCACACACACACACACACACACACATTCTCAGACACTTCAGGCTCCTCTACACACATACATATATAGACACACATACACATATATGCAGAATGCTTCCACCCATATATATATACTAGTCATCATTTGTAGCCCGGCATTCCACCGGTTCAGTACCAGGTTGAGCCCTCTGTCATGAGAAACAGAGTACAGGAGTGATTTTTCCTGCAAGCCACCAAAAGGTAGGAGCTGGGACCCTCGTTAAATGTTAACAAATAACTTTCCAGTTTTACTGTTGCTGCTTCTTTTATTGTTCTTTTATAACTGTTTACTACAGTTAAGTGGAGAATTAATTAACCTAGATATATGAGACACATAGACACGACATAATGCTGGTGAGAGAAAGTGAACCGCTGGGCTCTCAGCTGGTTGCTCATTACTCTTTGCACCAGTGCATGTATACTGGACAAAACGTGTGTGTACGTGTGCATGTGTGCATGTGTATGTGCGTGTGTCTGTGTCTGTGTGTGTGTATGTGTGTAGAATCTTTTATGTCAGATGAACGAGAGAAGGTTGGTTGATACATTCTGCAGAGAATATGGTTTTATTGAAACTGAACGTTTGGCTTGTAATGAAAGTTTCATGCCATTATGATCTTCAGGTAAGAACTGTTACAGCTCATTATTGGTGATGTATTTATATCCTCTGGTTGGTGGGTATTCTAATGTTTGTGTCTATTTTTTGCTTTGCATTTCATATTTTTGATTGGGCATTGTTTCTCTGGCCTATTCATTGGTTGTTTAGAGGACACCTTTTTGCATTGTATTCCTCATTTATATTTCTCATTAGCGTTGGAGTGAGGGTTATTAATTTATTGTTGTGTTCTTGAGCAAGAAACTTTATTTCACGTTGCTCCAGTTCACTCACCTGTAGAAATGAGTTGCAGCATTACAGGTGCCAAGCTGTATCAGCCTTTGCCTTTCCCTTGGATAACCTTGGTGGCATGGAGAGGAGAGGCTGGTATGCATGAGCAACTGCTGATCTTCCGTAAACAAACTTGCTCAGACTTGTGCCCTGGAGGGTAACTTTCTTGATGCAGTCCCATGGTCATTCATGACCAAAGGAGATCTTTACCCTTTACCCTAGTAATATTCTTAATGAATGGCGATTTCACATCTGAGTGAGTTTTGGTGTTGAGTATTTGGAATTGTATGAAAAACATCTGTCTTTTATACTTGTTGGTATTGAGATGGAATTTTGTTCATTTGTTATGAGAAAATATGCGTAGGTGCATGCGCGCACGTGTGTGTGTGTGTGTGTGTGTGTGTGTGTGTGTGTGTGTGTGTGTGTGTGGTCATTTCCTATGGTCATGTTTTCAGAATTTTGTGTGTCACATGGTTTTAAGGAAATATTTGTGTGTGAATCTGTGTGTGGTTGTGTGTGCATGTGTGTGCATGTGCATGTGTGTGTGTGTGTGTGTGTGTGTGTGTGTGTGTGTGTGTGTGTGTGGTCATTTCCTATGGTCATGTTTTCAGAATTTTGTGTGTCACATGGTTTTAAGGAAATATTTGTGTGTGAATCTGTGTGGCTGTGTGTACATGTGTGTGCATGTGCATGTGTGTGTGTGTGTGTGTGTGTGTGTGTGTGTGTGTGTGTGTGTGTGGTCATTTCCTATGGTCATGTTTTCAGAATTTTGTGTGTCACATGGTTTTAAGGAAATATTTGTGTGTGAATCTGTGTGTGGCTGTGTGTACATGTGTGTGCATGTGCATGTGTGTGTGTGTGTGTGTGTGTGTGTGTGTGTGTGTGTGTGTGGTCATTTCCTATGGTTATGTTTTCAGAATTTTGTGTGTCACATGGTTTTAAGGAAATATTTGTGTGTGAATCTGTGTGTGGCTGTGTGTACATGTGTGTGCATGTGCATGTGTGTGTGTGTGTGTGTGTGTGTGTGTGTGTGTGATTTTGTGAGTCCCTTTTAGAGAAAGGTGTGTAATGAGCAATGTTAACTGTGAAACTAATTAAGAACGTATCACCTGTAGATAACGATGATTTTAATGACTGACGTTTCATGGTTGAGTGGTTTTGTCATGTTGTGTTATTAGACATTTGTTGGTGTTTGTGTTTTTTTTTTTTTGAGTATGTAATGAATGAACAACTTACTTTTATGCTCATTAGTATGTGTGTTGAGTATGTGTATTTGGTGTGGTTGTAATGGAATTTTGTTTTGGATGAGATGGAATTTTTTTCTATTGTTTTGAAAAATATTTGCCTGCATGAGTGTGTGTCTGTGTGTGTGTGAGCATGTGTGTGTATGTGTGTATATGTGTGTGTATTTGTGTGTATGTGTGTGTGTGCATGAGTGCACACACACTCACACACACACACACACACACACACACATGAGAATGTGATGGCTGAGATGACTATGGGTGTATTGTTATTTGTCTAAACCCAAACTACAGACAAATACTCAATAAATAGGAAATGCAAGCCAATGAACAGACACAATCATCAATCCACCCCCACCCCCACCACCATCACCACCACCACCACTGCTACCCATAATTACAAAAACTACAACATGTAAAAGCCAAAATCCCTAAACAGCTAATGAAGAAGCCAGAAAAACAGCATCCAATCAATGACTGAAATGCAGATCAGTCAACAAACAACCACTTGGCAGACCACACATATAAACCAAAAAATATAAATACCCCAATACTGAGTTGTAGCAATTCTTGCCTGATGATCACAGTTGTGTGAAACACAACTTGTGTGAGAGACGAACATTCAACTTCTATAAAACTATGGCTGTGGCCATGCTGGTGGTGCTCCACATTGCTACAGCATGGCTACTGTATTAATTTAATTGTAGAGGTGCATGGCTTAATGGTTAGGGTGCTGGACATATGACTGTAAGTTTCCTGGACCAGGCGATTCATTGTGTTCTTGAGTAAAAACATTTCATTTCATGTTGCTCCAGTCCACTCAGCTGGTAAAAAAAGAGTAATCCTGAAATGGACCAGTTTCCCATCCAGGGAGGTGTATATATATACCTGAGATACTTGGAAACTGGCCCTATGCTCCATACAGATTAATGTGGACTAACCATTAATTTTATCATTTTAGATTTACTTCTGTTACAGACCAAGAAACAACATCCATCAACTTTCCATCCAAGCTTTCATTTTTCAAAAGCTTAGTCATAGGAAGAAGATAAATGTCCACGTATAGGGTCTCCAAGTCTAGTAGAAAGAAGGGAAGAATTTATCTTCAGACTGTTGACTTGGGCCCA
>NC_142947.1:22965509-22975509 GCF_046866305.1 Octopus bimaculoides
ATAATAATAATAATAATAATAATGACAATAATGACAATAATAATAATAATGATAATAATGATAATAATAATAATAATAATAATAATAATAACAATAATAATAATAATAATGATGACGTTGATAATAAAAATACTTAGACTAATAGATGTAAGTGTTCCCACTGATGAAAATATAAGGACCTTGAAATTGAAACACAAAAGATGTGGCATCTTAAAGCAAGAACTGTTCCTGTTATTGTGGGTGCCCTAGAAAGGGATGTCAGAACCATCTAGATAAGATCCCAGGAGAACCATGTCTCAGAGAAATCCAAAAGATTGTGCTAACGAGTACTGCCCACTTCCTTAGAAAAACTCTATCCATTTAAATGTATGTGTTGTATTACATGAAGATATTTCGCTACGCCCCTGCCACTTCCCCTCCCCAAGCTTTCAGTCATACTGTAACATTTCTTGTCCTTCATTTGCCCTAGGATGCTGGGTGTTTCTCAACAAGTGATTGTAACAAACATGCAGATTAAAAGTAAATAATAATAATAATAATAATAATAATAATAATAATAATAATAATAATAATAATTATAATTATAATAATAATATTTATTTATTTAATTATGCGCCCTTTTTAAAGTCTAGCCAGGCTCATGGGCCCAGTTTCTTGGTTTCTATGGCGTATGTGTCCCCCCCCCCCCAGCTGGACGGGACGGCAGTCCATCGCAGCTTTACTCAAGAAACAGGAAGAAAGATTGACAGAAAGTTGGGGCGTAAGAGTACAACAGGGGTTGCTACCAAACCCTGCTGGAGCGTCGTGGAGCTTTAGGTGTTTTTGGTCAATAAACACACACAATGCCCAATCTGGGAATCGAAACCGCGATTTTCCGACCACAAATTTGCTGCCCTAACCACTGGGCTCTTGTGCCTCCACAAATAATGATAATAATAATAATAATAATAATAATAATAATAATAATACTTTCTACTATTAGCACAAAACCTGAAATTTGACAGAAGGTGGCCAGTCAATTACAGTGCTCAAATATTACATATATTCAGATTAAGGGCTCATTATAAATTTGATGTAAAATAAACATAAAAACCCTTAATTGGTTCTTAAATGCTACAATTTTAACAGTTGATCTTTCTGTATTGCTCTGCCTGTGTCATGGTTTGTCTTATTTTATTCACAATGGGAACAGCTCTCTTATCACTCTATAGTCTTTCAGGGTCATTAGAACTTGTATATCTATATAGATCTCACCTGACCATGTCATTTTTAGTTACATCAGTGTTTATCAGCTGCCTACAGTGCACCACTGAAAAGATGGTGATCTGAGGGTCAATGACGTTGCTATCTTTTACTGCAACCCCTATTATCGTAACATACCAAATATTGTGGTAAGAACTTCTGGTCGGGTGTGTAATGCTCCAGTTCACCTTTCGTCAAACTCCATTCTAAATCTTGTCTTTGTGTTTGGTTTGCAAGATTCTTGATATGAATTTGTGCTTTGAAACAAATCTTGTATCTTGGGAGGGTCATTATACCAGTAATAACAAAATATGCACTGGTTCAATATCACTTCTTTATTGTTAGTCAGTTGGTTAATTATCTAACCAATTAACTAATTGATGGTTTTTGCATGGTTTCATAGTATCATTCTTGGCTGACAGAGGATATGTTATTCCACAAATTGACCAGAACTACCTGTAAATGTTCTTTTGGCACATGACAAAACCCTCTGGGTCTTTTAAGATGCAGAGTTAAATTTCTTTTTTTCTTACTGGTCAATGAAAGTTTGAGGAATGAAAGCATTTTCCCAATGGGCACAGCTCCACCAGACAAACTTTTCTCATCCAAATAGTTCATATCTAGAACCCATACATTTGAGGTAACCTTTGAGGATAATAAAGGAAGGCTTGAGATACTTTGCTTGATTCTCATTTCAAACTTCCCACTCATAACCTTACTTGATAAAACATGTGTGTAACTGCTACTGCTGTTAATATTTGTGTCATTTACATTGCCCAAAATGTTATTCTTTGTTAGAAAATTATTATTATTTTTTTGTTAAATAAATGTATTATGTTGCTGAATTGAATTTATTATTTTATTTTTTATCTCTTGTCCACTTTTTTTACTATCTTCAAAAAATGTTTGTGTACATTAATTTTTTTTTATTATTTTTTTTTTATTATTTTAAAGCAGGGCTGGCTATTTTTAAACACTTTAGCCAATTCGATTATTTACGAGTAGTAGAAAAAGAAAATTTCTTTATTTTACAAATTGATGTTTTTCATCAAAAGAAGGAAAATTAATGCAAGCAATTAAAATGCCTTCATCTCTGTTTAGAAGCTCCTCCACATTAAAAGATGCTTTTACACACAGTTTCACTGGTAAAAATTCACAATTATTGGAAAGTTAGATGAAACATGTCCAACATTTTAATTGTTTCACTCATTTGCTGCCAAAAGCCCATTCACACACATATTCATCCCCACCAAGTTTTTGTAGTCTTGCAAGCTGCATAGTGGCCTTAGTAGTGTCAGGAGCACACAAAAAAAGCATCCAGTACATGCTGTAAAGGGGTTGGCATTAGGAAGGGTATCCAGACGTAAAAGCTACGCCATAGCAGACACTGAGGCATGAAGTGGTCCTTGGACTCATCAGATCCTGTCAACCCATCCAGCCCATACCTGCATGGATCACAGACATCTGGTGATGAGGATGATGATGATGATGATGACGACGATGATGTTGATATTTGAAAACATGAAATGCAAACTGGGCAAGCAACCTACACAGAAATGAGAAACTAGCAGCTAGATGAGATCAGGGCATCCTGCAACAATGGCATGTCGAAAGGGACCTGAGAGGGCTTTAAAAAAAAAACCAAACTGGAGAAGGGATCATTCACTAGCTAGATGCACATTAACTGATCATAGAGTACTAGTATGTCTCTTCATTATTTCTCTATCAATTGAGTGTTCCACAGAAGTCGTTCTATGGTTGTAGCATTTTTTTTTCCTCAAACTGCCAGACTCTGGAAACCCTCTTCTACCTGTATCTCATTGTTTTCCTCCTTCTTATGACCTGAGCTCTTTCAAGTCTAAACAAAATTCATTTATTTAATCTTAGTTTCTCCTTCTTTATAGTTTCTTACACTAAGTGGCTTTTTGTCATGTTTGGGACTTTAAAAAAACCAGAGCCATCCTCAGTCAATACCTTACTATTCACTTCCTCTTCCTTCACGTCATTCAGCAATTCTAATTGTTATTTGTGTATTTTGTACAAAGAATTTTTAATGAATTCAAGACAGCCGTAAAGTTACCTCTCATTGGTGTGTAAACATTTTGTAGACAGTTATTTTTTGCTTTTTAAAGTTATCTCTAAAAATTTTCTATAGAAATTAAAGCCAGCATCGATTTATAACACTGTTTCATATCTGAATGCATCTAATGTAAACAAAGCAATCAAAAATGGTAAAATAGGTAAAGGGTGAATATACATATTTCTTTTAAACAATGTAATCTGTAGAGATAACTTTAAAAAGGGATTTAATAGCACTGCTAACACTATAGGACACACTGTTGACTTAATGTACCTTATATATTATATATTATGGTTGCATAAGGAAATATGGTCTCCCTACAAATAATTAATAAGCTATTTTTCTGTGTCTTGCTTTTGTGATTCTTCCCAGTAGTACATCATCTCTACTTATTTTTCTTCTCCTCTAAATGTTACTTCTTGTTATGGCCAGAGGAAGGATTCTCTTAGCTTCTTGGTTGGTTCTTGGAATTGGGTATAAAGTGTGAGCTGCACCTAGTGGTACCCAAGAAGCTAAACTTTGTTGCCTTCTGTTACTGTTACTGCTTGTTTTTCCTTTAAATTTCTCCAGACATTTTCTGCCACCTGTGTTATTGACAACCACCTTTGAATGATCAGTCATAAAGACTTTTGCTCAGTAACCACTGCATGACACAGCTTTAGGATAAGCTAATGACCTTGAAAGGCCACAAGGATTTCACTGGTGTTCTGTCACTTTTTCACCACAGACCAATCACTGGTTCACTACAGATCAATCACAGTTCACCACAGACAAATCACTGCTTTACTGGTTTCTAGCCAATGACTAGCTTATGTTCAGTTACTTGTTCACCACAAACCAATTATCATTTTACCACAGATCAATCACTACTTTACTAGTATCTAGTCACTCGTTCATTACACAGGTAGTCCATAGTTTAAATTCACTCAACTGATTTACCAACATCGTTTATGGTAGATCCACAAAAACTGCAGCTTTAAGAACAACATATGAAAGGAACAGTAACAACAAGAGCAGCACCATCAGTACCACAACTACCAACATGACACGCACCACTAATAACAGCAACAACAACAATAATAACACCAGTAAAAACAATACCATTAACAGCAACATTACCAACAACAACAGTAACAACAGCATCAACAGCGTTAACAATGACCACAATAACTACAACATCAACATTGATGTTATAAATGATAAATGTAATTTCCTTTAAGATATAATTAATTTCTGTTGAGAGACAATATGTTATTGTTGAGAAATGCCATGTTACTTGGTCAGGTTAAACATGGTTCTGATGTTATAGGGAGAGCTGGAATGGAAGATATTTATATTATGATGGCATGGCTATTGTGTATGTATGCGTGATAGTAAGTATGTGAAACAGTGTGTATGTATGTGAGACTGTGAACATGTATGTAAGACAGTGATTGTGAATTTGTCTGTGTGTGTGTGTGTGTGTGTACTCAAGACTTTGAATCTAACTTTGCCTGTGTGTAAAATAACTCTCAATATTCATAAATACATTACAGAAATACATAAATATACATATAAACATATACATTGTGTGTGTGAGTGTCTGTTTGTGTTTATGCATGTGTGTGTGTGTGTGTGTGTGTGTGTGTGTGTGTGTGTGTGTGTGTGTGTGTGTGTAGACAAACAGGTGTTGACTCAAGCATTTATTTTCATAGACAGGAAAACACATATCTAATCAATCAGCCAGTGTTAGGGCTAGGAAGTGTATGAATAAACAGGTAGCTATTTTAGTTAATGAAGCATTGACTGTGGTTAAGATCAGCATTCATAAGGTATTGCAAAGCAATTTACAATAATTTAAATGTAAATTTATTTTGTAGCGCTAGACCTGGTACGTAATTTTGGGAAAAACTCAAGGGTGTTACAATCGTTCATTCTATGCTTATGCATAATTTTCCATGGTTTATATAGATTTAGAATTATGTAAAGTAGAAGAAAGGTTTTTTAAAATAAGTGTAGGTATGGCTGTGTGGTTAACAAGCTTGCTTCCTAACCACTTAGTTTCAGGTTCAGTCCCACTGCATGCATGGCACCTCGGGCAAGTGTCTTCTACTATAGCTGTCAACATACCAGAGTTCAGTTAGTGGATTTGGTAACTGGAAATTGAAAGAAGCTTGTCATATATGAGTGTGTGTGCGTGCGTGTGTGCGTGTGTGTGCGTGTGTGTGTGTGTGTGTGTGTGCGTGTGTGTGTGTACATGTGTGTGTACCTTTGCTTTGACATTATGCATTGACTGTAAACAAGCCTCACTGTCAAACAAGTGGTGTTGTTTGATTCTAGCCTTCCGTGACAAAAAACATGTCTGGCCATGGGGAAATGTTACCTTGCTTGGAAACAGGTAGTGGTGGAAGGTTAGCAACAGGAAGGGCATCCAGCCATAAAAAAATCTACTTCAACAAATTCTGGTTGACACATGCAAGCATTGAAAAGAAAATAACAAATAATAATAATCATGATGATGATGATAGCGATGGTGGTGGTGGTGGTGGTGGTGGTGTGATGGTGATGGTGGTGATGGTGGTGGTGGTGGTGGTGGTGATGATATAGTATTCGGAGAAAAGTTTTAAGTATGTCTCAGTATTGGTTTCCTGTCCAGGATAAGATATAAGGGGGTATCACTTGTTGGATTAAAGAGAATGATTATGTTTATTATTAATAACACCTGTTACTTTTTTTTTCTGATAAGATTTTAAAGCAGATTAAAGAGATACCTTTTGGGTTGTAACTGCAGCCTGTTATTAGCTGACTGATATTCATCATCATGCAAGTTTGATTTTCTTAGTAATTTAAGTCAATAAATAAATAAATAAATCAGTTTGGTTAAGTAGTCAGAGGTTGCTGCAGACACATCGATGATATTTTCGTTGCAAATTACAGGGTTTTTTTAACAGTTAATTGGTGTAATTTATCTAAATGATCTGATGGCAAGCAGAAATGGTGTTGCTGTGAATGTAGCTAATTATTTAGATACTACAGTGATAAGTAGTAGTAATAATAATAACTAAAGTTTATAATAAGACTGATAGCTTTAACTTTCAGTTAGCCACTATGCCATTTGTATCAAGCTGCATTCTAATTAGAATAGGATATAACATGTCTTCCTGTCAGGCTCTTAGATATAGCAACATAATAAAAGCTGTTGATTTATTTATAGTTAGAGTGAAACTTCTGATGGAGTATATGGTTACAAAGTGGGATCCATATAAATTATTAATGAAAAATTTTCATGGTTATTTTTGAAAACATTGTGATTTATTAAAATGATACACGGTTATTTCTAGCTCTACAATTTAATATTAAACCCATGCATAGTATTTATTTAGTAATTTTATTAACCATTATTAATTTTCTCTGGAGTATTTATCACTTCAGTGTACATATGCTGGTAGTGCAAGTCTCTGGAGGTTTTCAGTTGTTAACGATTATGTATTTATTTTCCTTTGTGTTTGTTGTCACTTGTACTTCATGTAAAGCTATGTTTTGTCTCTTGGAACTGAGCTCTGTAAGAAAATTGTCCACTATTATACTTGTCTTGTTTCATACAGTGTGTGTTTGCTAGTTGCTGTAATTATCATCTGTGGATTTATGTTGATTATGAATTAAACAGATATAATGTTAAATTAACACTAGTGTAATATCTGCTTTTCGTTTTATTTACTTCCAATTTAATAGCAATTGATACACAGGTTGAATAACCCCTGGTTTAAAGTTTTCTTTGTTAATCTTTAATTTTGTTTAAGCACCAGTTTAATGTTTGTTTATTCGTTTACCATAATGAGTTTAAGCATTGATGATTTGGGGTTACATGTGCTGGTGACACATAAAAGACACCTGTGCTGGTGGAACATAGAAGACACCTAGTGCACTATGTGGAGTGGTTGGCATTAGGAAGGGCACCCAGCAGTAGAAACCAAGCCAAAATAGACTGGAGTTTGGTGCTGTTCTTTGGTTTACCAGCCTCAGTCAAACTGTCTTACTCATGCTAGAATGGAAAGCGGATGCTAAATGATGATGAGGATGATGATGATGTAACTCTTATATTCTTTTTCTTTTCTTTTATTTGTTTCAGTCATTTTGACCGAGGCCATGCTGGAGCATTACGTTTAGTCAAGCAAATCAACCCCAAGACTTATTCTTTGTAAGCCTAGTAACACAGACACGCAAACATATACAAACACACACACACATACATACATACATACATATATATATATATATATATATATATATATATATATATATATATATATACGACAGGTTTCTTTCAGTTTCCATCTACCAAATCCACTCACAAAGCTTTGGTCGGCCCAAGGCTATAGTAGAAGACACTTGCCCAAGGTGCCACATTGTGGGATTGAACCCGGGACCATGTGGTTGGTAAGCGAGCTACTTACCACACAGCCACTCTTGCTTACTTCTTATATAGTTGTTGGTTTGGAAATGTATGATATGTATTATAATGTCCCTCTTGTATACATACAAAATGTTTTTTGTGTTTGAGGAGGCTGGGGGTTAGGTCTTGTATGCTTGGTACAACATTTAAACGATTTTTTTTATTATTAATCCTGTGGTCACTATTGAATTGAACGCACATTCACCTGAAAAGAGAAGTTGTTCTCCAATACTGAAGCACAATAGTGATTAGCATATTCATATTTGAATCTACCAGAATATATTAAGAATGAATATGTAGGCCATAGTTTTGATTCTTGCAGTTCACTGTGCATGTGATGGTTTATTATTAGTTGGCAGATATCAGCATACATCAGTAAATAATTTGTTTGCTGAAATTACAAACAGGAGTTACAATCTCTTGGTAGTTTCGGTAGTCAATGATAACTTTGGCTGAAGAGACAATGACATCGAAACACTGGGTGTCCCAAAGACCACTTATGTTAGTGAATCAAGTGTGACTCTCCAATGACAAACTACAATCACAATTAGCATATTCAAATTTGAATCTGCTGGAATAGATTAAGAATGAACTTGTAAGTCTTCGTTTTGATTTCTGTTGTTCACAGTGCCCATACTGATTCATCAGTAGGAAGATATCAGCATGCAGTAGTTACTAATTTGTTTGCTAAAGTTATAAATAAGAGCTCCTTACTTGTGTTAGATTCATTAGTCTAGGGTAGCTTTGGCTGAGGAGACACAATGATGTCAAAACAGCAGGTGTCCCAAGGTCCCTGTACACTAATGAGCTGAGTGCATTATGAATATGCATTCAGGTGGAAGGAGAAGTTATTTTTCCAATGATCTATGATAACAATCAGCATTTGAATCTGATGGAACATATTAAGGATGAATATGTAAGTCACCATTTCGGTTCTCACTGCTCACTGCTCACTGCTCACTGCACATACGATGATTTATAATCAGTTGAAGAATAATTCTTTAGCAATTGCAAAACAAAATTATTACTAACTACTGAATGGTAAATATAGAGTGAATGCTTAAACTCACTGATTGCCTATTAATTTTCATAATAAAATATGAAATTCAATATTGGAAAATAAAGCTGAAAATATATAAAGGATAGGGTAACTTCATTCTTTTCTAAATGTAACATTTTACTAAAATTGTAGATATTTCATTTGCTTCAAATGAAATTGCAGATTACTCAAGAAATTTTGTAAGTAGTGTTCTATATAAACAAAAAAATTATGCTTCAAATTATTCCATTTTTCTACACAGAACAAAGCCTTGATTTAAATTAGTTAAAACTTTCTGCTTCATACAAGCCTATAATTTCGTAGTCTAGTTGACTATTTATATTTATATGTGACTTTTTTTCTGCATATAGAAGTGTGTGTGTATGTGTGTGTGTGTGTGTGTGTGTGTGTGTGTGTGTGTGTGTGTGTGTGTGTGTGTGTGTGTGTGTGTGTGTGAGTGTGTGTGTGTTGACATACCATTTTGTGTTGAGCACTTATGCATAGTTGTACACATTTCAGTGTTTGTTCTATGTGAACTTTGATGTTCGAATGCAGGGTTACAACACACATAGGTACATACATATAATTGGTATAAGAAGGAAAGGGATGTTTGTATACACACACACACACACACACACACACACAGAGTCACTGAGCATTTAGCTCAATACTCTAATCATTTAAAGTTTCTCACAACACATCAATGTAAATAACTACTACTACTACTGCTGCTGTCATGAATAATTAACTACCACCATCTTCGCTACCATTATTAATACTTATTTTCATTATAGGAACCTCTACATGGTAACCAAACTTGCTAGAAATGTCTCTCTAATCATGACTTGCAGCTTCATAAAGAACACATTTTATGACGTAGTCCAAGGTAAACAACACCTGCATAAAAGATGGGATTAGCATAGTTTAAGTGCCTTTGTTGATAAGTCTGTGCTTTCAGGATTGAATAACAATCAATTCCCTCTACTACTCAATGGGGAAGACTCTAGGCAGTTGTTTGACCTGCTAGAAATAACAGCCAAGTCTCCTTGAAGGGCACATTAGATAATGTAGTCTATAGTACGATATTTCTGGGGAAAAAAAACACCCCGTTAGGGATGGTCACAGCTGGAATTGCCTTTGATTACATATCTATTGAATCAAAAGTGACCTAGGGCTAAACAACAGCAGCATCCTCTACTACTACTGT
>NC_142947.1:22980509-22983009 GCF_046866305.1 Octopus bimaculoides
CTGTCACTACATTCTGAGTTCAAATTCCGCCTTTCATGCTTTTGGGGTCAATAAATTAAGTACCAGTTGTGTACTGGGGTCAATCTAATCAACTGGCCCCTTTTCAGGTTTCAAATTTTGGCGCAAGGCCAGCACTTTGGGGGAGGAGTAAGTTGACTACATTGATCCCAATGATCAACTGGTACTTATTTTATTGACCCCAAAGGGATGAAAAGTAAAGTTGATCTTGGCAGAATTTGAACTTAGATGGACGAAATACTGTTAAGCATAAATACTGTTAAGCTTATGTTAGGCATAAGGTCCGAAATTTTGGGGGAGGGGGCCAGACGATTAGATGGACACCAGTGCACAACTGGTACTTAATTTATCAACCACAAAAAGATGAAAGTCAAAGTCGACCTCAGCGGAATTTGAACTCAAAATGTAAAGACAGACGAAAGCATTTTGCCCGGCATGCTAACGTTTCTGCCAGCTCGCTGCCTTTCATTCATAATAATAATAATCCTTTCTTCTATAAGCACAAGGCCTGAAATTTTGGGGGAGGGGACAAGTCGATTACATTGATGCCAGTGTTTCATTGGTATTTAATTTAACAATCCTGAAAGGATGAAAAGTAAAGTTGACTTTGGCGGAATTTGAACTCAGAACATATCAACAGGCAAAATACAGCTAAGCATTTCATCTGGAGTGCTAACGATTCTGCCAGCTTGCCACCTTTCATTTATAATAATAATGATAATAATAATAATTATTATTAACAAAGGAGTTAGAAAAATATTTGGGGTGGATGACAGAAAAATAAATAACAATAATTGTGAAGGCAAATATAAGGATGAAAATAAGAATAGAAATAAAAATAAAGTATTTTTGAATCATTTTTATTTTTTGTTTCATTATTTCCACATTTATTTATATCTTGCTTTATTTTATCTTTATTTGCATTTCATACATTTTTATTCTAATTCCCATTTTCATATTTACTTTTACCATCATTGCTTTCAATGTTCCCCAATCTGCTCCTATCACAAACCCCCATCACCTAATCTTCACAATATGTTCCCAATCTTTTCTTAATTAGTATAATAAGGATTATAATGATGATGATAATTTTATGATAATAATTATTACATCTTCAATATTTTTTTAATTTCTTAATTACATAATTCTTTAATTCTTAATCATTAATTCAAATTTTGCAATGTTAATTATTATGTTAGCTTTATCACCAAAAGTTAAAATTTTCAAACTTGCACAATATGAATAGACAATTGTAGATGGACAGAGATATGCCTTATAGATAGATAGATAGATAGATAGATATGTAGCCATAGAAATACACAGAGAAGTCAATAGGCTGTGTGGTAAGAAGCTTGCTTCCCAACCACATGGTTCTGGGTTCAGTCCTACTGTGTGGCACCTTGGGCAAATGTCTTCTACTATAGCCCCAGGCCAACCAAAGACTTGTGTGTGGATTTGGTAGATGGAAACTGAAAGAAGCCCATTGTATATACATGTATATGTGTGTGTGTGTGTGTGTGTGTGTGTGTGTGTGTGTGTGTCTAATCATAAGACTTTGGTTGGCTATAACAGAAGACACTCACCCAAGGTGCCACAGAGTGGGACTGAACCCAGAACCATGGGGCTGAGAAGCAAGCTCCTTACCACAGCCATGCCTGCACCTAAAAGTGGTCAGCCAACCACTACAGAAAATCGATTTTATGTAGAATTCCATTAAAAATTATGAAGAAAACCACAGCAATGAAGAAACAAAAAAAATCAATGTAAGTGTGGCTGTGTGTTAAGAAGCTTGTTTCACAACCACATGGTTCTGGGCAAGTGCCTTCTACTATAACCTCAAGCCAACCAAATTCTTGTGAGTGGATTTAGTAGACAGAAACTGAAAGAGGCCTATCAGTTGTGTGTGTGTTGGTGCTTGCATCTATGTTTGTGTCTCACAACCACTTGATAATCAGTACAGGTGTGTTTATGTCCCTGTAACTTAGCAGTTCATCAAAAGATCTGATAGAATAAGCACCAGGCTAAAACAACAAAAAGAAATAAGTTCTGAGTTTAATTCATTTCACAAAAAAAAAACAACTCTCCAAGGCAGTGCTCCAGCATGGCTGCAGTCTAATGGCTGAAACAAGTTGAAGATAAAGATAAAAGATATAGATACACAGCATGTAGCATAAATTATGAAATTTACAAAATCTTAACTGTTGCTTAATTTTTAAATCTGGCACTGATGATTTTTTCAGTTATAACTGTATCCACATGATCCTTTGCAACCAAAAGCAAAGTGAACAAACAACACCATTATTGCCATTGATTAATTTTTATGATGAAACCAGACAGTTGTTATAACCTCTAACTTAACTCACCTCTCTCTCTCTCTTATAAGATGTTTTTGGCTAATTTCTTAAAAATCGGCATTTTTTTTGTATTTGCTGCCGATTAGGTATTCCTCACATGCGCGGTAATATTTGAAAAATTAGATATA
>NC_142947.1:22985509-22988009 GCF_046866305.1 Octopus bimaculoides
ACAATTTGTCGTTATCCAGCTGGAGGAGATGTCTTCCTGGGGCTAAAAGCAACAGTAACATCATCCTCTATGGGACTGCTGCATTTAGATGGCAAATATATTTCACAATTCCGTACTGTTACTGTTTACCTCTCGCTCAGAGATTTAATATAGTATATATATATATATATATGTATATATACGCAAACATTATAAACAATACAGATCACTACGACCATCAACAGGTCAATGCCAGGACACCCAACCATTTAACACGCTGCTACTATCATAGCACTCCTTCTTCGAACCCACAAGAGTTAACAAGTGAAACAGAGACAGGCAGAAACAAGAAAAATGCCCCTGTTACTTGAATACTATACAAATATGTCTTTAAAAAGACTTTTCTTTTAAATTTACCAAAATTTAATTTTTCAATAATTTTTCAAAACTTTATTATTCATATTTACTGTTGAAAAGATCTCAAGGATCGAAACCAGTTCTGTAATGTTATTTATAAAAGTATTTTAGCAGTTTCTACTTTGTCTTTTTTTCGTATATATATATATATATCTATATATATATATATGAGCCTGGTGTAGCCATCCGGTTGCACCAGTCCTCAGTCAAATCGTCCAACCCATGCTAGCATGGAAAGCGGACGTTAAACGATGATGATGATATATATATATATATATATATATATATATATATGTATGTATACATGATTGCCGTCCACTTGTGACCGAGGAAGACCATTGCTGACCTTCAGGAACATTGTGTACTCTAGGACTAACTTATATTTTGCATTTGCAGCTCTGTTGGTGGCTAATGAGCCTTGCTCTTGACAAACATGCACGGAATGCAAACATTGCAAACCAAGCTTTCTCCATTCACTACACCAGCAGTGTGCTTTCGAGCAGTGTGCTTTCGAGCAGTGTGCTTTCGAGCAGTGTGCTTTCGAGCAGTATGCTTAAGTTCTTCATGCAGAATACATGCTCTCTCAAAAGTGTCAATCCCCTCCTTAACCTGCTTCCTCCATCTTGATAGATGAGAGGCGTTGCTCTCCCAGTCAGTCTCCTGCATAACACAGGCCTTTAATGAGGGCTTAACACAGTCCTGAAATCACAGCCTTGATTTCTGTTGAGGTCTCTTTCCATTCACAAGTTCCCCATATAACATCTGCTTACGGATCCTGCTATACTTCATTCTAATAAGGTATCCAGTCCACCATAACCGGTGCTTGTGCACCATCGCCTCAATACTCAATACTAAAAACAACAGTAACATCGTCCTCTGTGGGACCACCACATTTAGTTGGTAAATATATTTTACGATTCCATACTTTTACTGTTTACCTCTTACTCAGAGATTTAATATTGTATATATATATGTATATATACATATATATACATACATATTACATACATACATACATCATCATCATCATCATCGTTTAACGTCCGCTTTCCATGCTAGCATGGGTTGGACGATTTGACTGAGGACTGGTGAAACCGGATGGCAACACCAGGCTCCAGTCTGATTTGGCAGAGTTTCTACAGCTGGATGCCCTTCCTAACGCCAACCACTCAGAGAGTGTAGTGGGTGCTTTTACGTGTCACCCGCACGAAAACGGCCACGCTCGAAATGGTGTCTTTTATGTGCCACCCGCACAAGCCAGTCCAGGGGCACTGGCAACGATCTCGCTCGAAAATCCTACAGGAGCCAGTCAGGCGGTACTGGCAACGGCCACGCTCAAAATGGTGCATCTCATGTGCCACCCGCACAAGAACCAGTCCAGGGGCACTGGCAACGATCTTACTTGGCTTGCCGGGTCTTCTCACGCACAGCCCATTTCCAAAGGTCTCGGTCCGTAGTCATCGCCTCGGTGAGGCCCAATGTACGAAGGTCTTGCCTCACCACCTCAGCCCAGGTCTTCCTGGGCCTACCTCTTCCACGGGTTCCCTCAACTATATATATGTGTGTGTGTGTGTATATATATATATATATATATACACACACACATGTAGATATATATATATATGTATATATCTATATATATACACACGCACATACATATATATATGTATATATCTATATATATACACACGCACATACATATATATATGTATATATATGTGTGTGTGTATGTATATAGATATAGATAAAGATACAGATATAGATTTAGATATACATAAAGATATATTTGATGGACCCTCCCATCGAATACGACGTATGAGTGTTCATCTTTTGCCAAACGACCTGCACAAATGATTTTTATTATGGTGATCAAATGTTTGTGCTGTACATTATTACCTCCCTTCCTCTATCAAATCAATGTTGCTTGAACAGAGGCATGGTGTACCACATGTCAGGTGTTGAAGTGATTGCAGATGAAGTGCTTTGCACAAGAACACAGTGCACCACCCAGTCTAGGAAGAGAGAGAGACCATGATCACACAGGTGTATATAGTGGGTGTACCAGCAAAATTGTCCAAATTTTAGATTCATCTTTGAACTTTTG
>NC_142947.1:22993009-23010509 GCF_046866305.1 Octopus bimaculoides
TTTATTATATTTTATAAAAACCTCATTAGCAGTTAACGAGCTGAGTCAGGAAATTTGTAAAGATTTTATTGGTAATTCAGAAGGGATCACTTGAAATATGTCTCATTTGGAATGTGAAATAAAACCTCCACCTACACTAGCTCTATTATCCCTATCATCATTACTACCACTTCACACTACACTGCACTATCATTAATATAAACTACTACCACTACTATCAACGTTACCACCTACACTTCAGCCTACACAATATTTTACACCCATTAATATAAATCACAATGTCCACAACCACTTTTATTGTACCCTACGCTACATTAATACTAAAATACCACAACTACCATTACCTCTACAACTACTGTCAATTACACTACTCCCACTTAAGCCTATACTACTCTTGCACCTCCTTTTAAATTCATTATAGAAGTTTCACTACGTTATTCCACTTTCTAGGTGCAGTGGAAGGCTCACATGCTTTCTGTCCAAGCCTTTCTGAAATTACTCTTGCGATACTGATTTCAAATTTTGGCACAAGTCAAGCAATTCCAAGGGAAAGAGTATGGTGATTACATCGACCTCAGTGCTCGATGTATACTTATTTTACTGACCCCAAAAGAACGAAAGGCAAAGTCAACCATGGTGGAATTTGAACTCTTACATAAAATTGGACGAAATGCTACCAAACATTTTGCCCAATGTGCTAACAATTCTTCTAGCTCACCGCCTTAATTACTCTTATGATATTGATAACACCTAAAAGATGCTCATTCTTCATTCACCTTTGATGAATTTAGCATGTTGGTAATATTGGATGATGTGACCAGCAAGAGTGGCAGTATTGCCTTCAGACTATTGACCAAGCTGCAAGATTTCTTTAGATGTTTATGGACATTCCAATGGCTATTTTTTTCTGTAATGCTAGTGGGTAATTGGAATGGTATCTTAAACTCAGTGAGAGATTGTGTGGGCATAGTTGATAGAAGCAGCAGTGAAAAAAAATCTCACAAACCTACTCGAATTTGTTTTTCATCATCTGATAGGTATTACTTAGATTTCACTATGAATTTAGACAAAGCACAGTGAGTGATCCAAGTCACATTTAGATACTCAAAGTAGATTGCTACTAAACAATTAAACAATTAATAAGAACATAACAATGTCCAAATACATTCAGTCTAAATACATTTATCAATGTGGAGGCAAAAATGTACCAGATTGAGTAGAACACCTCAAACTAAGTAGACCATACATAACATTAAATGATAACAAGGAAACTGAAAAGTTGTAGATGCAGCAGCCTAACAAAAAGTGAACTAGCAACAGTTAGGAAGCACATTCTAGGCTCAATAAATGCAAAAATAAGACAACTAACTTAATGCAGCAGACATCTATCATCTCACTATTAGATACCTTAAAATATCGACTATAAATCCAACTGTTTATTCACTCAGTTTGGTATTTTTGGAGTCTACCTATCCATTTCAAAAATATTTTCTTGAAAATTTTAGAATTGGGGAAGTAGCACATATCACCATATTTATTTAAAGTCAATATTATTTTATCAATTCTTAGGAAATCATAATTATTTCATAACAATTTTTTTCTGTGTTAAGAAATATAGAAATTAACTTTTAAATGAATCCTTGAGCATATACAATGGCACAGAGCTTTCATCTTTGGCCAGGTTATGTATTCTGCACACACAGAAAATGGGACAAGTTCTACTAGTATAAGGAGAAGTATTTGATATATAGTATAATTTTATGACTATTACTAGCTAGAAATGAAGGATTTACATTATCCCATAGCATGGATAAATATGATATGAAAAATCTCAGAAAGACACTACTTACCACTTTTAAGCTTTCTGATTTTAAAAAATACAATAAATACAAATTGAACATAAATTTCCAAGTTGCAACACAAAACCTTAACACAAGAAAGCATCGCCTTTACTAAAAACCTAACAAAGAAACAGCATACAAAAATAGGGTCTCCAACCACCTGTACACAGTCATATAGTACATAACACACAACATCAATAGACATAGCTAGCCTATTATCAAACAAGGGAATATTTAACAATAAGACATTTTAAGAATGCTTTAGCTAGAGGACATTTTAAAACTAAGCTGAAGTATATAGAACCCACACCAAAATATTCTGAGTATAAATAGAGAATAATTATATGATTTAACCTTCAGTAGAGTTTAGAATGTATCTCCAAACATTGCTAATATCTTTCTTATGCTGATTAGTACACACTTCTCTGCTTCTCACAGATGTGAAAATATTCAACAAAAAATTTCATGATGAGTAGTTAGTGTTGTGTAAGTAATAGACAAAAATCTTCAAACACAGCAGAAACAACCAAACCAGAATGTAATTTCAAATGTAGCACTGCTAGACTGAAGAGTACATCGTGTTAACTGTACATTCATTCAACTAGGTACAAGAATAAGTACTTCTTTGTTTTAAAGAATTGTATTCTGCTACAGAAAATATCTTTACATTTTTGTTTAACATCAAGACTGACAAACTTAGGACAGCAACACTATATTAATGAAATAGCATGTCTTTCAAAATGGAAGTTGTTTGACTAGTTCGATCATATAATTACAAAAGTATTAACAAACAATGATAAAACTATCAATGCATAAGATATCAAAAAATTCCACACAAAAATCCAAGCAAAAATTTAAGGCAAATTTTCATTTTTCCTTTTAAGAGAAGAACAGTTGTCTTCTCTTAAAATATATTTTTGTATGCCCATTCCTGAAAACATTTCAGTTGTGAGTTAAAACTATTTTTTAAGACTCATGTGAGTCTTTTTTCAAACAAGGAAATGAAGGGGTCTAGGTGCCATTTTGAATTAGAACATGTTTCACATTATAGAAAATAGTACCCATCATTCAGGAGGTTTAAATCAGTGACAGAAAGCATCAGCTGAATGAATGATATTATACTTTATACCAGGCACTTAGTACCTTTGTTCATTATAAACCATGTGCATGTATAACAAATAATATACATCTATCTATCTATCTATCTATCTGTCTGTCTGTCTGTCTATTATCTATCTATATGTGTGTGTGTGCATGTGTGAGTGTGTGTGTGTATATATATATATGCATGTATGTGAGTGTGTGTGAGAGAGAGAGAGAGAGAGAGAGAGAGAGAGAGAGAGTGTGTGTGTGTAGAGGTGTATGACATTAGATACATGGATGTTGAGTATAATATTCCCACTAATTTACAAATCAAGTATAATCTATCATAATAGAACTCAATAGATAATAGACAAAATTAGGATATTTAGCTTAACATGTTATCATGATAAATATAAACCAGAATTAAACATCTGAAAAATTGCATAATGCTTGTAGAAAATATTAATGTGTGTGTGTATGTTTTGTGTATGGTTATGTTTGGGATAAACAGAGATTGCATCTCAAGATATGGTTTTGTTCAATAAGCCTACAGAAACACAAGATACAAAATTACTGTAAATAGTGTAAACACTGCTTTCTGCCATGCATCAGGGAGCCGCTTTGAAGTTTCTCAGGATGAATTTGGCATGTGTTTGCATGCTGAAACTATTTAGCTTCTTTTTAAGGAAAATAAGTGAAGAATGATGAATGACGTAGAGATTTTCTTAAGACATAAATGATAGTACTTTGATTTCTGAGCATTATCTAATATTACGTGGTAGAGGCTGGTGACCTCAATTTTCTCTCAGTTTGCAAATATTCTTTGAAAATAACATGATGCTTCTTCAGTGGTGATGATGCAACAAGATTTTGTACTGGTACAAGCAAATTTAAAGGTACATTGTATAATATCTATGTATTTGATTGAAGTGTTTCTGATTGAGACATCATCATGTTATACAATTATTTCTGCAACAGACAAAAATAATACTTTAAATTTTGATAATTGTACTTCAGTTCCTTTCATAACATGCATGTTTGCAATAATTTGGTATTGTCATCGTTTATATTTTACTAGACAGGATTTTACAGCAGCTATACCTCACCCTTACATTGGTTTTGTTGAACAGCTGTTGAAATTTGTGGCTGTTTAAAAGATGCTTTCTGGGACAGAAAATATTTTGTCACTCAAGTTTTAACAGTCATACTTCATTTAACCTTATGCCGAAACTTATTGGTCCACATTTATGAATGCTCATTGCGTTGTGCTTCAACAGCTCACCGGAATTTTATGTGCTTGATTTCTAACACACTAGCACACATAGACAACTGAAAGACTAATCAATGAAGAAAACGGCTTAGGATCATAATCCCTGTTTACCTGGCAGAAATATAAACACAGCTCAAAATTTTATGCACTTCTAATGCATAGTTTTATTGAGCACTTTTAAGTCTAAGCCCTGCAAAATAAACGAAAATTATATATAAATATATATATATATATATATATATATATATATATATACAGACACACACACATATATATATATATATATATATATATATATATATATATATATATATATATATATATATATATACATATATCTGTATACATACACATGTATATACATATATCTATATACAAATATGCATACATTTATCTATCTATCTATTTATCTATCTATATATATATACACACACTCTCTCTCTCTCTTTCTCTCTCTCTCACACACACACACACATATATATACTTAAATATATACTTATGTATATATACATACATGTATTTACATACAAATACTTATATATACACAAAAGCACTCACACACACGCATGTGTGTATATGTGTGTGGGTGTGTGTGTGCATGTTTGCATGTGTGCATCCATGCATGCGTGTGTGTGTGTGTGTGTGTGTGTAGAAAAAAAATAAAAGCAGGAATAAAAAGATAACAAAATTCTAAGACTAGAAGAATTGTTTTCAATTAGAACAGCTCTCCTCCCCACCAAACTACAAGCAGAGATGGGTTTGGTAGAGATGGAAGGGAAGGAGAATAAAAAAAAATTGACTTGCAGAAAAAAGGGGTCAAGAAATAAACACAAATATTACAAACAAAAATTATATATAGAAGCCACTGGATCTGAAATATAACAATAACGGTATTTCATATAATGACAACAGTAAAAACAACAACAGCAATAACAATAAGAACAACAACGATCATAGTTTCAAAGTAAAAGTCATTGTTATCTTTACCATTATTTAAAAATTACTGGATATGTTAAAAATTCTGCATTCTTCTATTCCTGCTGCTGCTCACTCAATCTTCATATAGTTATTTCCAGGATATAAGATGCACAGTTATAATACACACACACACACACACACACACACACTCTCACGTGCATATACATGTACATTCACACACACATATATATATATGCAAACACATACAACCCACATGTGTGTTTGCATATCTATCTATCTATCTATCTATCTATCTATCTATCTATATATCTATCTATCTATCTGTCTGTCAAAAAAAAAAGATATCTGTCTGTCTGTCTGTCTGTCTGTCTATATATATTTATTTATATATATATATATATATATATATATATATATATACACACACATGTGTATGTATGTATATATATATTCTCAAGTGTTTGATATATTTGCGAGAATATAAAATATATGCATATATATATATATGTGTGTGATATGCATGAATATATATGTGTACACACATACACACACTCTCATGTGCATATACATGTACATTCACATACACATATATACAAACACACATCACCCACATATGTATTTGAATATATGTATAATTATCTATCTATCTATCTATCAATCTATCTATCTATCTATCTATCTATCTATCTATCTATCTATCTATCTATCTATATATATATATATATATATATGTATATATATATAAGCATGTATATATATGTATGTATATACACTCACACACATATACATGATTAATACAAACAAAAACTTTAGAAAACAGGCATTGAAATAAACTTTTTATTTAAATTAACAAAATTCAATATACAAACATAGAAATAGCAGTAATAAATATAACACAACAGATAAGTAAATAAAAACGAACCAGAATCATATTTTAGAAAAAATTATTTTTAAATCCCACTACCTCAACAACAAAAAAACTTCACCAATAACACAAAAAAGGCAAAATAATGAATACAAGAATAAAAATAAATAATCATAAAATATAAGCAAAAATGAAATGAAGCAGTATGAGGATGAAAAATTTATGAAATATATATATGTATATATAACTGTTTGTATATATACATATATATATACACAAGTATATGTGTGTGTGTATTTATATATATATACATAAATATATATAAACATACTACACAGACTAAAGGCGGTGCTCCAGCATGGGAGTGGTCAAATGACTGAAGCAAATAAAAGAATATATACATACATATATATATATATATATATATATATATATGTATCACTCTTTCTTTCTCTCTCTCTCTCTCTCTGTATATCTATATATATATATATATATATATATACATATATATGTATACACATATATATACACGTATATGCATACATATCTCTCTATAATATATAAATATATATATATAGAGAGAGAGATAGATAGATAAATATTAAAAAAATTAATGAGTGGGTGCGTTACATAAATAATATTTTCAGGATTAAATAAAAAGACAAACAGAAAATATGACATACCTATATATATATATATATATATATATATATATATATATATATATATATATGTGTGTGTGTGTGTATATATATATATATATCATTAAAAAAAAAACGTGTAGTAAATAAACAAACGAACATATACTAAATACAAAAGCAAACAAAGCACAGAAAGTCACCACTTCCTCATCAGTATCTGCCAGAGGGGCAAACATAATTCCAGCCATTATTGATAATATTGCTTTCACTCTGGAGGCACTGACAAGAAACTTGCCGGGAATGGGACCAAAACACAACAAAACGAGACAAGCTCAGAGTGGAAGCAATATTATCAATAAGGGCTGAAATTGCATTTGACCCTCTGGCCAATAAGTGATGAAGAATTGGTGACTTCTGTGTTTTCTGTTCACCTGTGTATTTAGTAAACGTTTGTCTGTTTATTTACTCCATGTTTTTTTTAATTATATATATAGGTGTGTCATATTTTCCATTTGTTGTCTTTTTATGCACACACACACACACACACACACACACATATATATACATATACACATGTATATATACATATATGCATACATCTCTCTCTCTCTCTCTCTCTCTATATATATATATATATATATATATATAAGATATATATATATATATACACACACACACACACAAATATACATACATACATACATACATACATATATGCATACATACATGTATACATGCCTATATAGATACATACGTAAATATAGACACATATAGACACACACACACACATACACATATACAGTACAAACCATATTCATGCTATCCATCACTCTCACTCACATTTCTCCCTCATCCATCAGTCATTGTTGACATCAATCACTCTTTTTTTCTCCCCTTATCAATTACACTGCTTGCACTATTTTTATTCAGCCTCCTTATGAACAATCCTCATCTAGCTGTCTACTACTATTTCTCTTTTATTTCTCTCTTCTCTATCAACCACTTTCACTAGTTCTCGTTGCCTGTGGTAGACGTGCAGGAATAGTTAGTTAGCAGTCAAAGTTACCAGTAAAATAATTTTCTTCAAATGTCTAGAAAGCTCTGCTGAAGTCATTTAAAGCTTTTTTTAATTATTATTTAGGTACCCTAATCAGCTATGGAACAGGGCATTTTGAAAGCAAAATAACCAGAATTGGGGTAGGATAGAAAAATGCCAGAGAACTGTAACCTCTCATCGTGACAAAAAGATTCTCTGAGTGTAAAGCAGATTAATAATCCTTGTGTGTAAACTATAATACTGCATGGTAGTGAAACATTGACAATGAATACAAAGGAAATGTTGAGAATGGAAAAAATGAACAAGCATTATCCACTGAGTACATTAAGTTTGTGTGCTTCAGGGCACACGTGAGCTGAGAGAAAAACTACATAAAATAAGAGATCAATTGTAATGTGCAAATGAGACGACTATGTAGATACGTATATGTAAAGCGTATGGTTGATGACAGATGGGTTATCAAAAAGTGGTAGAAGATCCATCTGGAAAGAACCCATGGAAGAAAAAAAATCAGGAAAGATATGGGCAGCAATGGTGAAAACTGATCTCAGAAATAAAAAGACAAAGCAATCTTGCAAGTGTGAGAATGCTATGTTAGAGAGTACCTGCCCAACACATGAAAGCATAAAAAAATTAACAAAAGAATGATGAGGATAAAGATGATTTCACACACACACACACATGTCCATTTATCCCTCCATCCGTCCATCCATCCGTCCATCTATCCATTTATATGTATGTATATCATTATTCAGTTTATGTATGTATGTATGTATGTATGTATGTATATATGTATGTATGTATGCATGTTTATAAATAAACGTATATATGTATATACACACATGCAGATAGATATACGTATATCCATATACAAAAATTCATATAGAGGAAAAACAGGAATGGAGGTAAATTTATGCAAGGAAATACTTGACAAACCAATTGCATCATCAGATCATCAGAGTTTGTACAATAAACGAAATATTAGCCTTGAGACAATTTAAAGTTGTTAGATAGTTGCATTGTTTGTGATACAATCAGGCTGAACCTTCCATTCTCAAAGCACATTAAAACTAACGTAGTAAAAACTTGCTTTGAAATTCTTATTTAATAATTTTACAGTGAAAATTCATATACATAAAACTGAATTAGTGCATAAGCAATAGCCACAACCTGAATGATATAATTTATACTCTTACTCATAGGAATGACCACTCAAATATAACAGTAAATAAAAATTCTACAACTCAATCACATATCAAATATTCTACAAGTATAAAGAACTCTGAAAATAAAAATAGAGGGAAGAACTCCTACCTTCCTCAACACACTACAAAAACTGTTAAGGTTTCTAATCACAACAGGCCTGAGAGTAACAAGCATTCCTTCAGTTATGGTGATGAGTGTTCCCGCTGATCCAAACAATGGAACAGCATGCTCATGAAATTAATGTGCAAGTGGCTGAGTACTCCACAGATGCATGTAACCATAACATAGTTCTCAGGGAGATTCAGTGCAACCTAGAATGTGACAAGGCTGGCCCTTTGAAATACAGGTATTACTAATTTTTGCCAGATGAGTGCACTGGAGAAACGTGAAATAAAGTGTCTTGCTCAAGGACACAATGTGCTGCAGATATCAAACACATCCACTTATAATCGTGAGTGGAGTACCCTAACCATTAAGCTATGTGACTTCACCATTTCATTAAAGGCAGAAATAATATGAAAACTGAACACAGAAATATTATCATCAATAAGATTAAAATTAGGCTCATCCCTTTAGGGAAGAATAGTTTAACCTCTATTAATATGTGCAACCACAAGAATAAAACTAGCAGAAATAGTATTAAAGATGAGAGCACCAATAATGCTCACAGTCTCTTAACTCCAACAGCGACCTCAGGTCCAAACAATAATGAAAAAATATAAAATCTTCAATCTCTTTTATAGGCTTCAAATAAGTGATCCATTAAAATCTAACTATAGAATAATTCGAAAATTTCCTTTTAATGGAAATTGCTTGAGAAGCAATGTGGAGTGTAAGTACAATGTTGTCACCATTAGTGGCTGTAAATATCACATCAGTTAAATTCAAATTTCAAAAGATAATTCACAAAATATAATAATACAAAAAATAATACAAAAAAATTAAAGTATTCAACATCATTAGCAGAATACATCTGGTTTTTAAAGTAAAAGGTGACAGGATAGCATTTATATTAGAATGACATATCATAGTTACTGTCCCCAGTGTATAAAGGAAACAGATGTAAGTGCAGATTATGTACTCTGGAGGCACTCGAAATACTACAGACAGATAAATAGGAAAAATCAAATTATAAAGGTATGCAACCACAAAAATCTGGAAACGTTTTAAGTTCTACTAGCCAAAGATTAAATTTAGTGCTAAATGCAGATTAGCAACTCATATTAACACCTTACATTCTTTAGAATAGCTATTAACTAGTCAAACAACAGCTTTCATGCCCTCAGAAAAATACTTTTCTAAAACTAATCAGACTTACAATATTTACATATTCCACCATGCTGGTTTGTCTATTCTTTATGTAATAGTATTGCATTGGCAATGCTAAATATATGAGGTAGTTTGGTGTAAATTATAAATTGTAAATTATAAATTATATGAGGCAAAACATATTCCTTTATTTCTTTGTTTGAACCCAAAAAGTATGGCCATGTTGGGACACCACCTTTGGTTGGATATGTTGATATATATGCTTGTATGCATGCATTCATGTATGTATGTGTGTGTGTGTGTGTGTGTGTGTGTGTGTCTGTGTCTGTGTGTGTGTGTATCACCAAGCAATATGTCAATATATTACTGGCTATTGCCCATAACTATATAACTGGTAAGAATGTTACCATCAGTTTCATGCCAAAATTTACCACTAGAAAATATTGACAACACTTCAGACAACACATGCCAAATGGAAGAGCATAGCATATTTAGTGCTGCTTGGGTATAGACTCAGGGTTGTTTCGATGGTTGCAAAAAGGTAGAACAAAACTTAGTGGAAAATATTTTTAGAAAGAAAAACAGAATGAAGAAGAAAAGCAGAGTTATTCCCATACATTGATGTTAGCCATAGGTCAAGTGTATAAGCTGTGTATATTACTTTCTAGTTCAAAAAGGATCATGAATATATTGCCAAAATGAATTTGTGCTCATGAGGACAGTATTCAAAAATTTCACTTTTTGAGTCCAAAAAGCATCCAGATTGTGTGAATAAGCAGTCCCCCATATCTCCTATTTCTATTAAGATATGGCCTAGACTATTCCAGTAACTTCCAGTTGAAGTTATATGGTATTGCATTCTCTCTTAATTGTAATATATAACTGGCTAAAGTTCTGCCATTACATATTTCCTGGATCTGTAAAGAGGATTCGTGATTATTCAGCCAGACCTAATACATTGGGAGCCTCTATTTTCCAAACATATTACTCTTGGTGTTGGTAGATTTTATTTCTGCTTTGAACATCACTGCTCCTGTGTTGCACTGACCATTTGCTAGGCTCTCACTATAAACCCAATATGAGCATTTTGTCTCTGTCTGTGGTTTAGGACTATTAAATAACACACACGCATGCACACACACCCACAGACATTCTGGCCTTCGTGCCGGTGGCACATAAAAGCACCCACTACACTCTCGGAGTGGTTGGCGTTAAGAAGGGCATCCAACTGTAGAAACTCTGCCAAATCAGATTGGAGCCTGGTGTAGCCATCTGGTTCACCAGTCCTCTGTCAAATCGTCCAACCCATGCTAGCATGGAAAGTGGACGTTAAACGATGATGATGATGATGACGATGATGATGATGATGATGATGATGATGATGATGATGATGATCGTTATATATAAAAACAGTTGAGAATTAAACTGAAGGATTACTCGGTACTTTTTAGCCAAGTACATATTCATTAACTTTTACATGGAAAAGGTTGACTGTAATATCTAAGCTCTTGCTTGCTCGCCTTCATCATATTGTGCTATATTTGGGTTCTTTGTTTTTGTTTTTTGTTGTTATTTTTTGCTTTATATAGCATTTAGTAAGTTGTCTTACAACTGTGCCAAAGGAATTGCAACAATCAAAGACACTGAAATAGAAAAACTACAAATGAACAGGAATCTCTTCTGTTCCACAATAATGCACACAGTGTTAAGAAAAACATTATAAAAACCATTAAATGTTGGCATGGAATCATAGAACTCAACAGAAGTAAGCAATATCATTGGCCTATATGTATTATCAGCCCTAAACATAAGCTTTTCTTTTGTTTTAAGTAGCCTTTACAGAGATGAAGGTTTTCTCAGCCTAAGAAACTGTAACCCACAAAAACCCCATCAAATTTAGGAAAAATTTATATCTCTTCTTAAAAATCGTAGAATTCTCAATTACAGTATCCATACATCTTGAATCAGTTAACTTTCTTGACTGCACTCTAGACTTAGAATCTTTTACTTATAAGCCTTATCAAAAACTAAACAAAAAATCCTGTATATACATAGGCAATCCAACACTTCCCAGAGTATACTTAAAACCAAGTCAAGAACATAACAATAAAACTCTCTTCTTTAATTTCCACTGAACAAATATTCAATGAAATAGCAACTACATATAACAAAAACCTTATGACAACAGTTACAAGGGAAAAGTTTATTACATAAAAGTTTATTACATAAAAAATTCAACAAGCATAATAAGCAAAGATACAAAAATTGGAAAACGAAAATTATCTGGTTCAATCCATTCCTCAACATACAAATTTCCACACTAATGTCCAGTTTATTTTTTTTTTAGATACTTGAAAAGTACACCCATCCAAAACACAAGTACCATAAACAAATAAACTAACTCAACATAAGAATATAATACACCATAACTAACAACTTTGAAAAATTCATTGCAAACTATGTTCACCCAAAACTTAAAAAATTTGAAAAAAAAAGTACACATATTAATTCAACAATAACACCCTTTTTGTCCTGCTTTTTAAACAGAAATTAGCTGACAAGCAACATTGTCTGCTTCACAGCTGTAACTATGAACACTACAACGCCAGCCTCAGCCACATATATAGAGTCAAACTGGTTCAAAACATGGCACAGCCTATACATGCGTATTTTTCACTGCCCAAACAGGAAAAGATGACACTTTACGATCTAAACATATATGGAAACTAAAGTTTAAAAGCACTTCATTTAGCATTAATGAAAATTATTGTCCCATGCACAATCAAACAAAGCAAACAATAAACATTGCCAACTCTGAAGCACTGAATCTTCCCTTCTTTAAAACCCTAATACTAAACCATTACTCTGAGTTAGTCTCTTGCTGCAAATACAAAATCTTCAAACATCTAAAGCATTTCAAACCTATAAATTTCTACAACAGCTAAAGATGACAATTTCTAACCCTTTCTTTCAACATAGCATAAACAATCTCTCTACTAATGAGAAACACTACAGCTCTTCACTCAACAAACTCTATTACATTTATCTAAAAGTCTACAGTTATCATCTATAATATTCACAAAGAATTTTCAAGGATCCATTTGTAGAATCACTCACATATAGGAATAAAGCTCCTTATATATATTTGCTTTTAAAGAGAAGTGTACAAGGAACACCACATATCACTCTAGCTAAATCAATACATCAGCAAACCTAGTAAATTATATGCACATACAGCTCCACATACTTTGAATTAGGGATGAACATATATGCCCAAAAACTAATAAGCATACACCTTCATCCAGAGATATCACAGTGTATATTGTCTCTTATTTTAAAAGGTAATATAGGTAATTTTACATAAGTTCTTAGAGGCATATCCTTGATTAATGTTCTATTACTCTAATATGTCTATGTATACCTATGGATATATGTGTGTGTGTGTGTGTAAAATTGTTTATACTTATAAATGCATATACAAATATATATTTACATCACTTTGTAAAGCTGTCTTTATGTATTTGATAATATATGTAGATCTCAAATTTTGGTGTGTATGTATGAAAGTATACACATATGTATACACACAAAAGCATATGAATATCTGTGTGTGGATATGTATATATATTGTTATATCTATATATTGATTATACATCTGTATTTCACCTTATAGATGGATATACCTAAAGAAAATTGCATAATCTTCATGCATTCATTGGGTTGTATAGATAACATCATGAAATTACATGTATCTATTTGTCTAGAATAATATACTATAAAGATAAATAGCCATAGTAGAAATAGACTAGAAAATTTTAACAGATGTTTATAGTAACATAGTCATCTCAACTCTAAACTTCACAAAATACCCAGTTTAAAGTTTCCTAATAAAACTAATAAAATCTAATATCGTCACTACCAATTAGCTTCAGTTTGACCTATGCTGTATAACCAATTTATCAACAAACATTCTTTTGTGACTCCTACAACACAACAAAAGTCAACTTTCTTTACAAAGAATGTTGTGACCTGAATGCGGAGTAGATAAAAGAAGAAAAATTTAAACAGTTAAATCAAAGGATATTGAGTGAAAACCCTGAAGAAACTGTACTGGTATTACAGTAGGGTTGCAATTGCAATGGTTACTAATTGTCACAGTTGAAACATGTGTAGGTCTATGTAAAGCTATATATATATATATAAAGAATTAAAAGTAATGCTGTGTAACTTCGTAATAATCCTTATTATTATTATTATTTATATATTTATATATATATATATAAGTTAAAAAAAACACAAAAAACAATAACAAAAAAACAACAAAGTGAGGACGTGATACGGATAGTGTTATTGGACGCTCGGGAAAGAAAAGAGAGAGAGTATGACGTTTCGGGCGGAACCCTTCGTCGGAAAGACGGAAAGTTCAAATAATGGAAAAACGGAGGAAGAGAAAATCGGCACCGATGCCCACGAGGTTATATTGTGGAAGGACCGGAAGAGGAGGTGGTGGAGGAAAAGTTCTTTCTAAGACAGGAGAGTGAAAAAGGGAGGTGAATATCTGTGCGTGCGCGAGAGTCTGCAAGTGTGTGTGTAATAACAGAACGTGTGTGTGCGTATGTATGTGTGTGTGTGTATGTGTGTGCGTGGTTTGGTGGTTTATCTGTTAGTGTGTATGTGTGTGTGGGTGTGACGTAGTGGAAGGAATTAGTAGCAGGAATAGTTAGTGGGTGCTTATGGACAATGGTCAGTGGAAGGTCAGCAGGCAGTTTTTGAGTATGTGTGTGTTCGTGTGTGTGTTTGTGTGGGGTTGTAGGTGTTGGGTACGTGTGCGTGTGTGTGTGTATTTTGTACGTGCGCGTGTGTGTATGTGCATGTTTTTGTGCGTGCGTGTGTGTTTGTGTGAATGTGTATGTTGTGTATATGTGCGTTGCTGTGTACGTGTGTGTGCGTGCATTTGCTTCTGTAGGTGCGTGTGTTGTTTATACCCATGTGTGTGTGATTGTATGTGTGTCTGTGTGAGTGTGTTGTGTTGGTGAGAGGTGTGTGTGCGCGTGTATGTGTATGTGGGTGTGTACGTGTGTGTGTGTATGTGTGTGGATGTGCGTGTGGGTGTGGGATTGTGAGTGTTAGGTACGTGTGCGTGTGTGTGTATGCGCGTGTGTGTTTATGTGTGTCTGTATGTGTGTGTCCGACATATATGTATGTATACAATGGACTTTTTGCAGTTTCAGTCTGTCAAATCCAACCTGAGGCTATGAAAAAAGATTCTTGCCCAAAGTGCCACATAGTGGAACTGAACCTGAAACTATGAGATTGGGAAGCAAACTTCTTAATCACACAACCACAATGCGTTTATGTATGATTACAAATGGATATATTTATGTGTGTGTATACATATCCACATGTCTGTGATTTAGTGTATAAGTGTATCTGTGTATCAGTATATGTTTATATAAGCTTGTATTGATACTTGTACAATTAAATGCGTCATTATATATAAATAGATATGCATGTGTTTCCTTCTATAGTCCTGGGTGTGATTATGAATATGCCTGTATATATAAATATGAAACCTATTGATACATGTATGTGTATGAGTGCGTGCTTATGTAGGTTTGTCTGTGTATATATATATATATATATATATATATATATGCATGTATATATATATATATATATATATATATATATATATATATATATATATATATATATATATATATATATATATATATAAATATATATATATATTCATATACACAGGTATATATGTATATGCACATATGTATGTGTCTGTGTGTGTCTATATATATATATATATATATATATACACACACACACACACATTTATTTATATATAAACACATATACACACATGTATTTCAACTAATATACATCCTTTACATTCCTTTGTTGAAATTCCCTTGTAAGAATTGATTATTGTTTGCAAATAGGAATGAACCACCATAATTACTTCAAGAACAGAAAGGAAGAACTAGAAAAGTTTTTTTTAGTATGTGGTTGTTTTTGTTTATTTTTAGAAAGAATGGCTGTGTGTGTGTGTGTGTGTGTGCGTGCATGCGTGGACATATGTGCTTGTATTTGTGTGTAAGAGAGAATGTGTTTGTCTGAGCATGTATATGGATTATTTTTTTTTATTGATTTATAAAAATCATTTAAATATTTTTTAGTAGTTCTTTCCTTTATGTTTTTTTTTTTTGCAGAGAGAAGACATTCATACACACACACGCACACACATACATATATACAGAATTACTCATAGACACCCATACAAAACACATAAATACATATGTGTATGTATATATATATATATATATATATATATATATACACACACATAGATATACATATATATACATGCATAGAGAGAAACAGACGGTGATATACTTGTTCATACACACATGTACATATGTACAAATATATATAATAGGTATGTGTGCGTGTGTATCTATTCATTTTGTGTGTGTGTACATACATACATGCATGCATACATACACATATACATATATACACACGTACATATATACATACACACACACACACACACACACACACACACACACACACACACATATATATGTATGTATGTATGTATGTATGTATATAGTTGAAATTTACAGAAAGAAAAGTGAAGACAGGTGTATAATCAGCAAGCAGGTGTATTAGTGTGACACTCAGAAAGGTGAGAAAGTCTTTTATGTTTCGGGTCTATGCTCTTCAACAGAAAGGAACATGAGGAAATAATAAACACAGAGAGAAAATAAAAAAAAACTCGTGGATTTAGTGATCACACACACACACACACACACACACACACACACACACACATGATTATGCATATATGAAACCAGCTGAGTCCTCTTCATGTTACTGAAAGTTTTATAGGAGTAGATAGGATACATAATCAAAAGATATGTATGCACCACTTCAATGAATGATGTAAACTTTTTGAAAACTTTGCATAGGTCTCTGAGCAGATATCGCCAAGCTTTTAGCAAAATTTGATGCAGTATTTTCCAATAAGCTGTTACCTATATACCAACATCAAACCACAACCTTCCTCAACCAACTGCAGCCCACCTTACAGTAATAACAATCAGCTTCTGTCATTCAAATTCAAAATGGCTGATGACTAGCATCACACTTGAAACTCAAGAGTACCAAAGAATGAATCAAATTGTTTTAATCTATCCCTCTCTCTCTCTCTCTCTATATATATATATATAGTAGCTGCTTTCTCGTACATGAGCAAAGTTATTGCTAGAAACAATCATTGAAATGAGTTATTCATGATGCAATGTGAGGCCC
>NC_142947.1:23015509-23025509 GCF_046866305.1 Octopus bimaculoides
TGATGATGATGACAATGATGTCGATGATGATGATGATGATGATGATGATGATGATGATGACGATGGTGACGATGATGATGACAACAATGGCGACAACAACGACAACAAAGATGATGATGATGATGACGACGACGATGATGGTGATGATGATGATAAGTTGAATGAAGTCAGGACAGAATAAATCAACCATCAAACAACAAAAGCATCAATATTGAACAGACGCAGGTGTGTTCAGGTGAGTGAGTTAAACATTGTCCATTGAGCAAAATGAGTCAACCAAATGCATCAAAGAATTAAACTATCAGCTATTGTACAGGTAAAAACACATGCACAGTAAGTAAATGGGTGGGGTGGAGGGAGGGAGGGAGGAAGCATGTAGCAACAAGAGAAGTCAGTTGTGGGGATCAGGGTCAGGGTAAAGGATCGGTAAGGGTGGGTGGGGGTAGGAAGAAAAGGACTTTGTGGAAAAGGGAAAAGGTAAAAAAAAAATATTGAGACAAGTAAAAGAAAATATGGAAGAAACAGGAATGAGAAAAAGGAAGAAAGAGAGAAGAAAGGATTAGAACAAAATGAAGCGGAGAAGGGAATAGGAGGATGGATAATAACAGGCTGGGTATCTATCATCATTGTCGTCATCATCATCATCTTTATCAGCATCGTATAAGGTCTGTTTTCCATGCTGGCATGGGCTGGAAAGCTTGACAGGGGTTGAAAAGGCCAGGGGTCACATTAGGTTCCATAGTCTGTTTTGGTTTGCTTTCTACAGTTGGATGCCATTTCTAATGCCAACTGCTTTACAGAGTGTACTGGGTGCCTTTTGCCTGCCACCATCATTAGTGCTTTTTATGTGAGACTATCACCAGTATTTTTTGCATGACACTAGCACCAACACATTTTATGTGGCACCATCACCAGTATATTTTATGTGGCACCGTCACCAGTACATTTTATGTGGCACCATCACCAGTACATTTTATGTGGCACCATCACCAGTACATTTTATGTGGCACCATCACCAGTACATTTTATGTGGCACCAGCACCAGTACATTTTATGTGGCACCAGCACCAGTACTTTTTATGTGGCACCGTCACCAGTACATTTTATGTGGTACCATCACCAGTACATTTTATGTGACACCATCACCAGTACATTTTATGTGGCACCAGCACCAGTACATTTTATGTGGCACCAGCACCAGTACATTTTATGTGGCACATCACCAGTACATTTTATGTGGCACCATCACCAGTACATTTTATGTGGCACTAGCACCAGTGATTTTTATGTGACACCAGCGATTTTTATGTGACAGCAGCACCAGAACATTTTGTGGCACCATCACCAGTACTTTTTACGTGGCACCATCACTAATGCTCTTTATATGACATCATCACCAGTGCTAGCAAGGAAAGCGAACGTTAAACGATGATGATGATGATGATGATGATATAGGAGGATGCTTAGTCTGTCCTAGATGAGAATCAAAACAAAAGTACTCAAAGTAATCATATGTTGTTTGCAGATGACATGGTACTGGCAACAATCCTTTACAATAATTATATTGTCTTGAGGACAACTTTTCAAGTACCTGTCAGGACTTCAACCTGATGAATAGCCTCAAGAAAACCAATGCATTGCACCAAGGTATGGTCGCCTCATCTGCCATTCCATGAAAAAAATTGTAAGCTGTAAGTAATTCATGAGTTCATATACCTTAACTCCACCTTCACAGAGAGTCTCTCCCTAGAGTCTGATGTCAGCAGGTGAATCAGAAGACACTTATAAGACTCATAGAGTCGAGAAGAACGGCAAGCTAACACTGCTAAGGTTGCAGTCCACAGAACTTTAGCTTTTCAGTACTCTGTTTTATGTCAGTGAGATCAGAGGCGTCTATTCTCGTCAAAAGTTGCATACCAATGCATTGCACCTTCACTACTTGAGAAGCATCATCATATGCACTGACTGTGTCACCAACAATGTATTTCCAGCCTGTGTCTATATACTCAACATCTTTATCCTGTTTCTTCAATGACATCATTGTTAACTATACCACATATACTGTATAGCAGATGAAAGGATCAGGAAATAACAGTTGTATGAGTAACTGGTATTCAGCAAGTGAGAATAAGAGCAATCCCATTATGATTTCAAGATGTTTGCAAGAGGGAAATGAAATGAAATCATTGGACATAAGGAATTTAAAGTGAAAGCACATTAACGAAGTAATTACTCTCACTGGAGACTGAAACAAATCAAGCCATTAGGAGGAGGTGAGAAGAAGCTGATAATTGTTGATAATTGCCATTGAAGAGGAATTTGTCCAATTAACAAACAATACCAGAACAGTGTTGTCAGGTAGTATCTTTAAATCCAGTCACTGCATATTTGGACCTCTATAGCTACTGCAAATTTTGCCTTGTTAACAAGAATTTTCAGATACAGACCCAAGGTCTTGTGAGACTAATGGATGTGACTGAACATCAACATATCCAGAAATCAAGTGAAATATCTGTGAAGGTAGGGAAATCTAAAAATGCATATGAAATTAACTTTAGTATTCACAACACTCTTCTGACAAATAATAACTACAAAAACCACAATATCAACACTCAAGCTTAACAGATTTCAGATTCTTAAACTAAAAGAAACTTACGTTATATTAAGGGATCACAAACCAAGGAATATATATAATCTCCTACTAAATCCATCATACCAATGGAAACTGAACCAGGAAGAATCAGCAAAAATATATTTAAATAGAATCAATAACAGTATCTAAAAAACCCTAGATTAATACTTGAGAATAAAGTCCTCTTATAAATTAATTGACATGTATCTGAGAAATACAAGACTATACATTTACCCAATTTGACATAGTTAACTACAATCCATTATTACTATGTATCTATTATTAAAGGCTCTTGGTTTCATAAAATTCCATTCAATGCAGATCTCTAATGCAGGCATCAGAGATTTTGAGCTTAATATGTTTTAGATTTAATTCACAAGATCACAATAAAAGACATAGACATTTGAATTAATATGTAAAAGGGAGCACACCTTAATGGTGGACTTTATAGAGATGATAGTCTATTGATCTTATGAAATATAAACAGGCAGCTGCCAGATGAGTTTAGGAAGAATATATATATATAACAAAACCATTTAATGACTTGAGACTAAAAATTTCATTAAGCATAAAATGGTAAGTTCCTTAGATGTAACATTCAGCCTTAGTAATGGAAAATTTCAACTATACAATAAACCTTATGATTCAATATTATATCTAATAATTCAAATTACCCACTATGTGTCACCCAGCAGCCCAGACAAGTGAAACTGTAAAATTCTTGTATGAGGAATTATGGCAACATAACACATTTTCCCCTTGAATATAAGTGAGAAATTATTTAATAGCAATTTGCTTAAAATAAGTTATTTTACTTTAACAAACTTAACTAAAACTGTAACAACCATGAATAATTAAAAGAAAAAAGAATGGCATTGATTTTTACAAATATAAGCATAAACTAATTTAAGGATGATTTCATCAACACAACTTTACATTTAGAATGCTCCAAAGAAGAACGACTACAAAACTTACAGCACATAAATGGTTTTTGTAAAATAATATATTGCCAGCTATTAAGCGAAGACTTTTAGATTAAGTTCTCATACACAATAAAATATTTTTTTGTAGTTATTGCATCATAGAAAAGCTATTGATCTTCAAATATCCTAGCATAATATTAAATTGGCATATAGGATAATTTAAATTGGCATAGAGGATCACATGCAGACATGCCTGCATAAAAACTTTAATGACATTTCAGTAGAAGCAATATGAGATTCTTCACACACATGCATGCATCTTTATATATATATATATATATATATATATATATATAAACATCTGCACATAGAACATAACTAAAATAAACATAATAACATACAGACACATGTGTATATATATATATATATCTATATATATATATATATATATATATATATATATATGGAACAGTTCAAATGAGCATACTTGAAGACACATATATACGTAGGGATTGGAATTAATATACAGAAGGAAAGGACACCAATATATTTATAGCACAAACATAATAACTGACAAGAATACAAGATTCATAGTTAAAATAGAATAAGAAAATAGAATTACAAACCACAGTGATTTTAACAATCAACAAGCAGATATTACTTGAAACGCTATGAAAGGATGAAACTATTAGTGGTAACATAAATTGAATATCGGGCTATTAATTAGAATACTGTAGACTTTGCTTTCTAGTGTTGAACTTACTTTCGCTTTCATGCCCTTTATTTCTGTATCTATCAATCAATCTATCAATCTATCTGTCTGACTGTCTGTCTGTCTGACTGTCTGTCTGTCTGACTGCCTGTCTGTCTGACTGTCTGTCTGCCTGTCTGTCTGTCTATCTATCTATCTATCTATCTATATATATATATATATATGTATATATATATTTATACATATATATATTCATCTGTGAGTGAGTTTTTGTGTTAGCCTTTTGGTTAAGATCAAAGTGTAGTATATATCTATGTATATATACACACATTTATATATATATATATATATATATATATATATATATATATATATATATATATATTTATGTATGTATACATATATATCTATACACACACACACACACATATATATATATATGTGTGTGTGTATATACATATATTCTTTTACTTGTTTCAGTCATTTGACTGTGGCCATGCTGAAGCACCGCCTTTAGTTGAACAAATCACCCCCGGGATTTATTCTTTGTAAGCCTAGTACTTATTCTATCGGTTTCTTTTGCCGAACTGCTAAGTTACGGGGACGTAAACACACCAGCATCGGTTGTCAAGCGATGTTGGGGGGACAAACACAGAGACACAAACATATACATACACACACATACATACACACACACACACACACACACACACACATATATATATATATAATGGTGGGCTCCTTTCAGTTTCCATCTACCAAATCCACTAAGAAGGCTTTGGTCAGCCCAAGGCTATAGTAGAAGACACTTGCCCAGGGTGCCACGCAGTGGGACTGAACCCCTGCGCCTAATACAGGTTGTAGTGAATAAAATGTCATCTAAATTATGCAAAAATGAAAGTAACACTGACATTTCATTTTAACAGATATATTTACCAAAATTACATTAAAATATCTTGAAATACCAAAGAATAAATTTATTCCATAGAATTGCTATTGGCTTCAACCACGGTCTCCAGGCAAGTTTGGAATCCCTTGCAACTCTTCTAGACAGTCTCCTTGTTTAAGTTGGTGAATGCTGCCCTAATCCTTGCCTTCAGTTCATCTATGATATTAGAAGGAGTTTTGTTGGTCTCTCGTTCAACTGTGCCCCACACATAATAATTAAGTGGGGTGCAGTCTGGGGAGTTAGGTGGCCATATATTAGGGGTGGTGTGGTCACAGAAATTGTCTGACAGCCATGACTGGGTTCTCCTGCTTGTATGACATGGTGCAGAGTCCTGTTGCCAAACATAGGATCTTCCAGCAACCACCCTCTTCACCCAGGGCAACACTGCTTCCTCCAGGCACTTGATGTAGGCCTCTGTGTTGAGTCTGAGGCAATGTAGGAAGATGAATGGAGGCATAATGACATCATCGCTAGTGATCACTCCAAACACCATGATGTTGACTGGATGTTTGATTTTTATCATGCTCAGTACATGTTTTGAGGATATGGCAAGTCAACAATTGTTCTGTGTGATCACCATCTGAGCCTAGAAGAAATTTTTCTAGTCTGAGAAAAACCAAAGCATGTTTGGTTGGTGGGGATGCTTGAGTTTGTTCAAAAGCTTCATAGCATGATTTTTCCTCTTGTCCTTGATGACTTGGGATAAAAATTGCCCATTTTTCATCTTGTATGAGGAATGCCAAACGTCTTCACTCTCTACCTGCCAGATAAGAAACTTAGACACTCACACATCCCTAGTGATAGACCTAACCGACTTGGGAGGGATCATTGTCAATCATAGCCTGAATCTCACCAACAAATTCAGTTCTTTTCTTATCAGAACAAACAGAGTGAGTTTTCTGAGCTGCTGTACCTTCATAATCACCATTAGACTCATCCAACTCTCTCCAAATCCTCTGCACTATCCTCAGATTGACATCCACACTCTCTGATATATTTGTATTGGAGCTTCCAGCACAAATACCAAGCACTACAGCATGTTGGTTCCATAATGTTGTTTCCATAATGTTGTTTCCATAATGTTGTTTCCATAATGTTGTTTCCATAATAAGTTATTTTCTATTAAACATAACTAGTTCAGGAACCTTTTGATATCACCTCATATTTATTTAACAATGTCTTGAATTAATCATGCATTATTCCATAGTTTCAATATATCAATGATATTGTTTATTTTTAGAATGACATTATAGGGTAGATGTAAGGGACCAGACCTGACTGGCTTGAGCATAAAACAGGGAGAATATTTGGGCTGGATATGGCTGGTTTAAATCCTAAAGGTTTAAGGCAATGCTGTCTTATCCTTATTATATTATATTTCTAATTAGACTTTTGATCCTCTCTACATTAAACATGTCAAACCAACTACTATCATCTTCTTTATTCTTCCCCTGGACACACCCTCAAATTCTGTTTCTCTCTATTTCCATTTCTCTGTCAATATATCTATCTATTAAGGCAGCAAGCTGGCAGAATCGTTAGCATGCCGGGCGAAATGCTTAGCAGTATTTTATCTGCCATTACGTTCTGAGTTCAAATTCCGCCGAGGTCGACTTTGCCTTTTATCCTTTTGGGGTCGATAAATTAAGTACCAGTTACACACTGGGGTCAATGTAATCGACTTAATCCCTTTGTCTGTCCTTGTTTGTCCCCCCTGTCTTTAGCCCCTTGAGGGCAATAAAGAAATAAGAAATGTTAGCACGCTGTGTGAAATGCTTAGCGGTATTTTGTCTGTCTTTATGTTCTGAGTTCAAATTCCGCTGAGGTTGACTTTGGCTCTCATCCTTTTGGGGTTGATAAATTAAGTACCAGGTGCAAACTGAGGTCAATCTAATCAACTAGCCCCTTACCCCAAAATTTCGGACTTTCAGCCTAGAAAAGAAAAGAATATATCTATCTACTGTAACCTGCTCTCTCTCTCTCTCTCTCTCTCTCTCTCTCTCTCTCTCTCTTTCTAGCCCTCTGTCACTCCCTCTCCTCCTCTGTCACTCCCTCTCCCCCACTCTCCACTTGATTTTAAAACTAAATCGTTTTTGGATTCAGTTATAAAAACAAGTGGAGAGAAGCCAGTTAGCCAACCATGACCAAACACAGCACACACCCTCATATACAAAGAAATACCCCAAACACCCACCCACTTTCCAAAGGTAGGAACAGTTAATTGACACCCTTATCTGATCAACTGTAAAAGATCTGATAACAGATAGCTCTAACCAGGCACAACAAATCTAAACCCATGGAAAAAAAAAAAAGTAACAGATCAATCTGCCTATCAATTTCACTCAATCATCCTTTCTCTCTATCTCCCTCCCTCTCTCTATCTGTTTCCCTCAGTCTGTCTCCCTCCCCCTCTCTCTCTCTCACTCTGTGTTTCCCTCTGCCTGTTTCTCTTTCCCCCTCTCGCCCTCTCTTCCTCCCTCTCCCTCTCTCTCTTTCTCTTTCCCCCTATATCTGTTTCCCTCAGTCTGTCTCCCTTCTCCCTCTCTGTCTCTCCCTCTCTCACTGAGTTTCCCTCTGTCTGTCTCGCTTTCCCTCTCTCTCCCTCTTTCCTCCCTCTCTCTTCCTCCCTCTCCCTCTCTCTCTTTCTCTTTCTCCCTATATCTGTTTCCCTCAGTCCGTCTCCCTCTCCCTCTCTCACTGTGTTTCTCTCTGTCTGTCTCGCTTTCCCTCTCTCTCCTTCTCTTCCTCCCTCTACCTCTCTCTCTTTCTCTTTCTCCCTATATCTGTTTCCCTCAGTCTGTCTCCTCTCCCTCTCTCACTGTGTTTCTCTCTGTCTGTCTCGCTTTCCCTCTGTCTGTCTCACTTTCTCTCTCTCTCCTTCTCTTCCTCCCTCTCCCTCTCTCTCTCTTTCTCTTTCTCCCTATATCTGTTTCCCTCAGTCTGTCTCCCTCTCCCCCTCTCTGTCTCGCCCTCTCTCACTGTGTTTCCCTGCTGTCTGTCTCGCTTTCCCTCCCTCTCCCTCTCTCCCTCTCTCCTTTCTTCCCTCTCTCTCTCCCACTCCTGCTCTCCCTCTCCCTCTCTCTTGATATATACACATAAACCCACATACATACACATGTACACACATCTTTAAGTAGTGGTCATTCAATTTTCATAAGTATATGTATCCCCTCTTGAAACTTTAATGAATGGTAACTTAGACATAAATCGTTATTATGTAATAAATATATCAACTCTGTTATAGAATACGCTTTACTTAATGGCTCAATATTACAGATGTAATATGAATGTGTATGTGTGTGCTCTTGCATATGTGCTCTTGCATATGTATGTATATATGCATATATGTATGTATGTGCTTTTGCATATATGTCTGCATATATTAATATATTCAAATATAAATGCATGAATATTTATATCCATTTATATGCACACACACATACACACACACTTATGCATATATATATACAGTTACATACATGTATATATAAATATACATCTATGCATGTGTGAACTAGTGAATGTAATATAAGCAGAAGAGATCAAAATTTGAGTTACAACAATTGATTAAATCTACCTCAGCATATAACTGGTAATTATTTGATCAACCCAAAGAAGACTAAGCACTACAAAATTTTAACGTTTTTGTTTTTGTCTTTGGTCAGTAAGTGTTATTTCCGCTTTGCTTCTATCTAGAAATCAAAGGAAATGACTACTATTCCCTTCAAACTTTGCTTTTGTGACCTGGACATCAATGTTTTGAAACTGACTTATTTTCCATTACATTTCAGACAGATTCAGTGCTGAGTTGCTGAAGCAGAAATATTGTTATAGCAGATATTCTGCTCAGTACCATTGATTTGTTTGTCAGTTGCTTGACCATAACTACTTGAGCATGTCCCTTAGTGGCTGACAATATGTGTATCTTTGACCATGAGGAGTAGTGGAGGAGCATCATAGTCGTGTTGAGAAAGATTCTTTGAGGTTTGAATAAATGTAACAACAGCAAAGATTGAGGGAAATATTAAGCCATTTTTCATACTTTCTAGGGGTAAGCAAATAAGAAATAACAGTTGCTATCCAAGGACAAAGATCGTGTTACACAGTGTAATAAACAAAGACAGTCTTAGCATGATTCCAGAATGAAAGAGGAGCAAATAAGACATCATTATTATCATCATCATCATCATCACCATTGTCATTTAACGTCCACTTTTCCATGCTTGTATGGGTCAGATGAAGTTAGATTTAGAGTCAGAATTTCTACGGCCAAATGTCCTCAGTAAGAATCATGGGAACAATCATGTGACAGTTTTTCATTGGTTATTACTGAATTTTCTATAAAGAAAGTTCACAATTTTTATTATTTAAAACAATTAAGATTATTTTCTCAATACAGAAAATAAAATCTCTAAAAAATTGCAAGTCAAATATAATTGAATTATGTGGAATAAAAATAAAAGCAATAAAAATAGATGTAAAGTAAAATAAAACAAATAAATGTATAAAACTTTAAAAAAGACATGCAGTTATTCCTCAGTTACTATTAACATTGCCATTAATTTACCACCACCACCACTACTACCACAACCAACACTAACACCACCACCACCAACATTGCAACCACGACTACCAACACTCACCAACACTGCTAAGAGTATTACCATTGATACAATCAAGAAACGCAACCTGGATCACCTTATATACATACATACATACATACATACATACATGCACAAATATATACACACATTATATGTATATGTATGTATATATATATATAT
>NC_142947.1:23030509-23033009 GCF_046866305.1 Octopus bimaculoides
GATGAAGAGACAAGGTACATTGTGTCAAAATGTTGTCTCATGTTTTCATTAGTTTATAATTTACTAGACTCTCCATAAATATATATTGCTTTTCAAAAGCAAAGTTTTGGACTTAGTGTTGAAAACCATGCTTTAATCAAAGTTAGTTCCAATTGATTCTATGCAGCTTTGTCAATGAGCAACAAAAATCTTGTCCTGCAGGAAATTAGTATTTTGAGAATCAATGAACATCTTCAAAGACCATTCTGTAGCCATTTGAGTTTTTCAAAAAGGTGTGATGGTCAAAGAATGACTAAAATTCTTGAAAAAGCAATAAAAACATGCAGGTACAGGTATAGCTGGATGGTTAAGAAAATTCATTCTACAAACATGTGGTCTGGCTTCAGTTTCTATGTGTGGCACATTGGATGAGGTTTTTTTTTTATGTAGGCACAGGTAACCCAGGAAACTAAGAAAACTTTTTGCATGTATATGCATGCATGTATGTATGTATTTATGTATTTCTGAGACCCCCTTCGTTTTGATAGGAATTTTACTTTTTTTCATATTTTTCCCTTTTTTTCATTTTCAAAAAGAAAAGCTCTACATTTTTATTTGTCCCCTTTGTGTTCAGCCCTGTGTGGCCAATAAAGAAAGTTATCTATCCATCTGTCTATCTAACTATCTATCTAAACATACATACAACATGCATACATACAACATACATACATAGGTACATATGTATATTTGCATGTATGAATTACATACAGGTGCACTTTCACTGGTTTCACCTTACATCTCCTCCCACATTTATTTACTCTTACTACTATATACAAGCTTGTGCTTATAAATGCACCCATCCTGCATATGTTCTGACATACATTTGTATATGAGGTTGGTTGCAACTGTTTTTTAACAGGTTTATTTATATATTATTTGTATAGACTTATTTAATAGAAAGGAACTGTAAAACTGTATACAGCTTTTATACACCAGTGATATAAAAGCTCTCACCTATACACATTAAAGGATTTTTTTTTAAATTTCATCTTCAAACAAACTATTACCCTTTTTTCTATTCGATTACAAAGATCCCACCTCTTTAAATTTTTATATATACATATCCGGTTTCACACTTATTACCTAGTCAAATTAAATCATGGTTTTAACCCTTTCGTTACTATATTTCTGACCAAAATACACCCCTCATGAGTTTCAATTAAATTCTAAAATAATCATGAATTTAGACTAGTCTCATTAAACACCTGTAACTTTTTTATTTATCAACATATTAATGTGATATTTGGAACATAATTAAAGAAAGGGTTCTTAATCAATTCTATTGCCTAATTTTTGTCTCAAAGTTCTCCACGTACTGGTGGGGATGTACTGCTAGTGTCTCTCACATGTAAATATTGGTTCAGCTTCACGAATCGTACTCATTCATAATACTGGAAATATATCCATCGCCAAAAGGTTCCTCCTGATCGCTCCAGTAATTTGTTATTCTGGGTAGCTGTCTAATACCCATAAAAATATTTATGGCAAAAAATGCCCGTATTTCATCTACAGTTGCAGGAAACCACAAGCTATCTTTATTTTCCGGCTTGTTTACATTCTGCGTAACGGTTTGTTTCCGCAGTAATCATTTCAAACAAGCATGAAAAAGAAGTCTAAAGGTTTCGCTTCCTGAGAAAGAATATGGGTAGACCCTGTTTCCTCAGAAAAATCGTTAATAAAAATATTTTTTAAATCTTTTTCTGGTGTAAAATCACCCTTGCTGTCGCCGTCACCATCGCTGCTTTCAGAATCACTGCTTTCAGAATCGCTGCTCACAGTACATTCTGTAAACTGGTTGGCAGCAGGAAGGACACCCAGCCATGGAAGCCTTACCAAAGCAGACGTTAGTCTGTTGAATCCTGTTGAACAGTCTAACCCATACCATCATGGAAGGCAGATTATGATAATGTGTGTATATGTGTATGCATGTACACACACACACACACACACACACATATATATATACTCTTTTACTCTTTTACTTGTTTCAGTCATTTGACTGCGGCCATGCTGGAGCACCGCCTTTAGTTGAGAAAATCGACCCCAGGACTTATTCTTTGTAAGCCTAGTACTTATTCTATCGGTCTCTTTTTGCTGAACCACTAAGTTACAGGGACATAAACACACCAGGATCGGTTGTCAAGTGATGGTGGGGGGACAAACACAGACACACAAACACACATACATATATATATATATACATATATACGACAGGCTTCTTTCAGTTTCCGTCTACCAAATCCACTCTCAAGGCTTTGGTCGGCCCGAGGCTATAGTAGAAGACACTTGGCCAAGGTGCCACGCAGTGGGACTGAACCCGGAACCATGTGGTTGGTGAGCAAGTTAATTACCACATAGCCACTCCTATATAAAGAGAGAGAGAGAAAGAGAGAGAGAGAGAAAGAGAGAGAGAGAAAGAGAGAGAGAGAAAGAGAGAGAGAGAAAGAGAGAGAGAGAGAGA
>NC_142947.1:23045509-23050509 GCF_046866305.1 Octopus bimaculoides
GAAGGTTGTATCTTATCACCGGTATTTCATCGTAACTGTGATAAAATCTCTAAACATTTTAACAATTAACCCTTTTGATACAGACCTGCTTGAAACTGCCCTTGATTCTACAATACAAATTCACTGTTTTAAACCTTTAGCATTTAAACTCTCTTTACTCTTTTACTTGTTTCAGTCATTTGACTGCGGCCATGCTGGAGCACTGCCTTTTAGTCGAGCAAATCGGCCCCAGGACTTATTCTTTGTAAGCCTAGTACTTATTCTATCGGTCTATTTTGCCGAGCCGCTAAGTTACGGGGACATAAACACACCACCATCGGTTGTCAAGCGATGTTGGGGGGACAAACACACACATACATATATACATATACATATATACGACAGGCTTCTTTCAGTTTCCATCTACCAAATCCACTCACAAGGCTTTGGTCGGCCCGAGGCTATAGTAGAAGACACTTGCCCAAGGTGCCACGCAGTGGGACTGAACCCGGAACCATGTGGTTGGTAAGCAAGCTACTTACTACACATGGCTACATCTGGCTGAAATATTCTACCTGTTTTAGGTTTAAACTGGCCAGCTCCAGCCCTTCATACCTTCTCCACAATATCATTCTGAAAATAAACAGTCACATTATTGAAGTCACAAAGGTGTGAGATGATGCATTATTAATTCTAAATAGTGAAATTCCACCGAATACAAATACAATACAAATTCACTTTGCCTTTCATCCTTTCGGGGTCAATTAATAAAAAACCAGTTGCGTACTGGGGTCGTTCTAATTGACTGACCCCCCTCCCCATAAAAATTTCGGGCCTTGTGCCTAGACTAGAAAAGAATTCTAATTAGTGAAGGTGCATGGCCTAGCGGTTAGGCTATTGCACTCATAATCACTAGATCATAGTTTCAATTCCCTGACTGGGCACCGTTTTGTGTTTAAAAGCAAAACACTTCATTTCACATTGCTCCAGTTTATCTTCGATCAGGGGGGAATGTTGGCCTGTAGGGTGGCATCATTGAAGGTTAAAACAATACAAAAGTACATTGTGACCAGCGATGTGTAACAATGTCTAATAGCCTGTGTAACAACGTTTAATAACCTGGAAAAATAAGCTTTACATTTGACAGACTAATCTTTAGTTCAGTTCAGTACTAAAGGGTTGAAGTGATCTAAATTAAAACCTTACTTTAAATTTCCTGTTAATTTATACTCCAAACATCAGTTTAATAATGACAAAGCTCTCCTAATAAATTCTTGATAATTTTCCAAATTACCTGAAGCAAACAGTGTATTTTAATAAAAATATGGTAATGAAAAGGTTAAATCAGTTATAGCAGGCACAGGTATTCTTCCTGTTTTACATTCAGACTGGCCAGATCCAGCCTCTCACACCTACCTTACAATGTTATTCTGAAAATAAGCAACCACATTATCGCTATTTCAAAGCTATATGATGACGTCTGGTTAATTTAAAAGAATGTGAATAAATAAGCATTGCATTTGACAAAGTAATCTGAATGCTAAAAGAATAAATCTAAAAGAAAATAGTCTTTGAATAAAAATAATTTCATGTCCACTAAGTTCAGTCATCAGTTCACCATGAGGAATGTTCACTGCAATCCCCAAGCACACATTTTGATCTCTATTACTTTCGTTTTTCTTTTGCAATAAAATAGATTTTAACTATTAATGTTGAGATACTATGGATATATTTTCTTGGTAAACTTTCCTTGCAGTGAATTTTCTTCACAGTGAATTGATGGTGGTGAACTTACCTGTAATCAAACAATTTATACTATAAATGGTGATAGACTCTAGTTAACTGTGACTGAACAAAGGTAGTCTAGCCATGACCATCCTGTCTGTATAGGTATATATATAGGATTTCATTGGTTTCAAATATTTGGCACAAGGCCAGAAATTTCAGGGGAGGGGGCAAGTTGATTGCATCAACCTCAATGCTCAATTGGTACTTATTTTATCAACACCTGATAGGATGAATTATAAAGGTGACCTTGGTAGAATTTGAACTCAGTATTTAAAGGCAGACAAAATGCCACTAAGTACTTTGTCCTGAGTACTAACGATTCGACCAGCTTGCTGTCCTATGAAGGATTATATCATCAAGTCTGTTCTTTTCTGATTTCAGGACCTAGGTTATGTTATGAAGGAGATGTGAACGCTATTTCTAGCAGGTTGAGTAGGCATGAAGATATTCTTTAATAGGTGTGCAGAACCCCTTGTATATTTAACAAGTAGCTGTTATAGTTGCCTGATCCAGAAAAATCTATGATCAAATGTGTTATAGCCATAACTATCAGACTGTTTTAATGGTATTTATTGAGTTAAACTCCTGATAGCATAACTGAAGGAGGGAACCAGCTCCATTTAGCTGAATTAGCTGTTCTAGATGTACACTGTTTGAAAACAAGATGTTTGTTCGTGTCACATAAAGCCTGACTGCTTATAATAGAAACAGTATATATTCTTTTATTGCTTTAATATCCATTGATATTACCGGAGTAAATCAGACTGGAGTCTGGTGCAGCCCCTAAGCTTATCAGCCCTGATCGAACTGTCCAACCCATGCCATCATGGACAATGGACGCTAAATGATGATGATGATGATGACGATTTGTTTTATTGCTAGTTACCAGATTAGTGGCTGGGTGTCACTTATTTTCTACACATTGCGAGCTGGAGTGAACTACTGCTATCCACCACCAAGGATGAGCACAAAGAGCTCTAAACTGTACAACCTGGTGGTCTTGTGGCTGGAAGACGGTGGAGGTTAACTCCCCTGTTTGCAATATATATCAGGTGCAGATTGCATCAAATTACCAGCTCTAGGAGGCATCTTCCATTGGGTTCAAACAGCAGTAATGTCGGTTCCTATGGAACAGCCATGTTGAAGTGGCAATAAATATTACTTCTCAATATAATTACTGCTTTCATTGTTTATAGAGATTTTCTAACTTACTGATTTGTTTTATCAAATGGTTTGTACATATTTCCACAAGTATTATATTAGATTTTCCATGGCAGTATATTGGTTTTTAGGTGCATTTAAAAATTTTTTAATACTTTTAATTTCTATACTTTTAAATATGTTCACTGAGACCAACAAATTGACTGAGGTCTTTTATTATCATTTCCAATAATTTCTTTAAAAATGAAAATGACACAAATTCAGAAAAGAAAGAACTCAAAATAACATACATAAAGGCTTGCCTGTATTATTGTCAGAGAATCTCTTCAGAGTTACATAAAAGAATTAAAAGATTAGGATTAAGAAAAAGATTACATCTTGGAAGGCTGAGAATATACTTCCAAGCCCAAGAAACTTGATCCCTTGGGAACTTCTCAGCTAAAAAAAAAGTAAAAAATATTTTTTAAAAATTAAAAAATTATAGTAAAAGGGAAGAGGAAATTATCCACTGCCCTTTCATTGACCCTAACCTTCTTCATGAGTCATGACCTTTATTTGTTTTCTGACCTTTTTCTCTGTATTGACCTTTCAATTAAATTAGGTTTAGGGATTTGAAGAATTCTTTAGAATGTTCTTTGAATGAAGTTATTAACTTAAAGGGTAATCGAATCTTATCTTGCATACATACGCTTACACGTATACACATTCACGCACACATACATGCATTCGTATACATGTACGTCTGCATACACTTATTTACGCACATGCACAAGCTTTTCTACATTCACACACATGTGTGTGCATTTGAGTGTGTGTGTGTGTGTATGTGTTTGTGTGTGTGCGTGTGTGTGTGTACATATCCTCTTAAATATGCATCTTCCTAAATATAAATCCTTGCACCAATTGAAGCAAAAACTTATCCACACACACACGCGCACACACACACACACACACGCACACACACAAGATGCTCTCATAATCTTTATATGTTTGCATATACAGGTGTTTGTACTCACATGAGGTCTCAGTTGCATGTGTTCATACAATGATATAACACACATACATACACAAAGATATGTATAAATGTGTGCATGTGTGTGTGTGTTGGGGGGGAGGTACGTGTTAAGTAGATGTATGTAAAAGAGAGAGAGAAATTATGCAGACATGGCCTTGTTGTTAAGAAGTTCATTTCTCAGTCATATGTATTCAGGTTCAATCCCATCGCAAAGTACCTTAAGAAAATTCATGTTTCTACTCTACAGCAAGACACCTATCCTTGTCCCTTTCTACCTTTAATCTCTCAAATGCACACAGCCGAAGGTGTTGTTGTTGTTGTTGTTGTTGTTGGTGGTGGTGGTGGTGGTGGCGGCAGCGGTGGTAGTGATGATGATGGTGATGATGATGATGATGAATAAGCAGCAAACTTAAGAAATAAGTACTGGAGGCAGACGGTGCTCCAGCATGACTGCAGTTTAATAGCTGAAACAAGTAAAAGATGAAAAATAAAACGTGTGTGTGTGTGTGTGTGTGTGTGTGTGTGTGCGCACGCGTCCATGAATATGTGTGAGTATATACATGTATGCACGTATATATATATCCTTGGCACTTATATGAACTTTTGCTACCCTGGTGACTATTTATTTTTTCCTTGTTATTTGTACACACTGACAAAATATACATACCTTTATATATATATATATATATATATATATATATATATATATATATATATATATATATATATAGGTGAGAAAGTTGGTATGTGAAAGCACGTGGTTGGATGTATAAAAGATAGTAAGAGTGAAAACACTACAGAAGGCTTGTGTTACATGGTTAAAGTATATATTTAAATTATGTCAGAAAAATGTTAGAAAAATGTTAGAAAATCTTTTTGGTATATAAACATTGTATTTTGAGAAATAACCGGTTTTGTGTTGTCTTTTCAAATTTCTCTACTTCATTGTAACATGTTCGCTCCAGTCTGAAAAAGAAGAGTTCTAGATAGGGGGAGATATTTAGGGATTTCTTCCGGTATAGGGGAGATAATCGAAATATAGGAGGTGGTAGAATTT
>NC_142947.1:23055509-23058009 GCF_046866305.1 Octopus bimaculoides
TTGTATAGAAAGACATATCACTGGTGTTGTATCTTGGGGTCACTATGTGATTTTTGGTCTCCTAAATCCACTAACTGTCAAGTGAATCCAATAACTAGGCTAGGCTTAAATTGGATCAGGGTTATTGTAAAAAACATTTCCATAATGTTGTTGAAAAGCAAGCTTTTCAAACACACAGCCACATGGTTGTCTATTGTATATTGTTGTTTTTGGAGTAAATTTCAGGTATTAGTTACTTAATTATCTAAATAATTATATAGCAAGCGACTCAAAATTTTTAGGTATCATATCTAATTTAGAAACAGTTATTATTATTGCGATTCTGTTATATTGAACTAATACTGTGACCAGTTTAATTATGCTTCCAATCAATTCACAACACTTGCTGCAGGATGAGAAGCACTTTTTGTACCTTCTGTCAAAAGTTTTTTTTTTAATTTTTGGCTGTTTATATCTGTTCTTATATCTATCTGGACAAGGATTCTGGATTATTTTTCCGTTTTTTTTACTTAATTTTTGAGAGCGGTTGGATTCATTTTTAGTATTCTCATTTATGAGAGCAGTCGAGTTTATTTCAGATATTCTCATTTTAAAAATCATCTCTGGCTAATCATTTTTGGCTGTTTATATCTGTTCTTATATCTATCTGGACAAGGATTCTGGATTATTTTCCCGTTTTTTTTACTTAATTTTTGAGAGCGGTTGGATTCATTTTTAGTATTCTCATTTATGATTGCAGTCGAGTTTATTTCAGATATTCTCATTTTAAAAATCATCTCTGGCTAATCATTTTTGGCTGTTTATATCTGTTTATATCTGTTCTTACTTTCTAGGTAACTGTAGCAGGACCAAGAAAAAAAAAAAAAAAAAAAAGAAAGAGGATTTTCTGCACTGCACTCATTCCAACATTTGAGTTATCAGTATTTTCTAATCTGGAAGTATAAATAATCCAAATATAGGAGGCTGAAAGCAGAAACAATTTCTGTAATAACAGTGATCATGAGAATGATGAAAAAGCATGCAGACAAATATATAGCCAAGAGCACAGGACTTACACACATGTAGAACATAGAGAATATATTGTTATTAGGCACCACGAACATGTTATGTGGATTACTTTCAATATAATAAGAACACAGAAATAACAAAACCAACATAAAACACAAGATGTACTCAGTACATACATATACATACATATACTCATTCCTACATATATACAGGACAGCTGCATAAAGATGTTCTATGAGGACCTGCAGAAGGAGTAGACCCAGGAAAACATGGAATGAAGTGGTGAGAAAAGATCTTTGGATGTTAGGCCACACAGGGGAGTTGTGGCGATTTGCTGTACTTGAGAAGACATATCAAGTGAAGTAAAATCATTGCCATCCATACATACAGACTTACAGGTGTCGATGCTACATGAAATGCACTTGTGCTGATGCTGCACAAATGCACCCATGCTAGTGGGACATAAAATGCACCCAGCACACTCTGTAAAGTGGTTGGCATTATGATGAGCATCCAGCCGTAGAAACCATGCCAAAAGAGACAATTTAGAGTCTGGACAGTTCCCTGGCTGGCTAGCTCCTGTCAACAACGACGACGACGACGACGACGACGACGATGACGACGACGACGATGACGACGACGACGATGACGACGACGATAACAACAGCACCCAGAGAGCACAAACCTCCGCCAAGGCAACACCAACGTCCTGTCAATGATTAGCCGATTAGCCAGAGATGATTTTTAAAATGAGAATATCTGAAATAAACTCAACTGCTCTCCCAGATGAGAATACTAAAAATGAACCTGACTGCTCTCAAAAATTAGGTAAAAAAACAGGAAAAACAATCAAGAATCCTTGTCCGGTACCACATTGATCCCAAAATCTAATGAGTTCATACCAGTCATGAGGCTAAACATCCCTGAAAGTTTCATTCGAATCCATCCAGCAGTTCTTGGGATATCTTGTTCATGGACAAACGAACAAACAAACACGATTGAAAACAATACCTCCGCCTTCGCTAAGGTGGAGGTAATAATAACAATTACTATAAACTTTTAATGAAAACTTAATTCTCAGTATATATGATCTCCTTTCCTATCATTGCTCCTACTTGTAAATAACAACCACAGTAAAACATCTAACTTGCTGTTGCTTGAGATTTCTGGATGAAATTTTGGACAAATATGATGTTAGTAGAGAAGAGTGTAGTGGTGAGTGGTGATGTCGATGGAGATGAGGATGATGACTGTTTCCGATTTAGGCGCAAAGCCAGTAGTTTGGAGGAAACAAGGCTAGTTGATCAAGTTGAGCCAAGAACTGAACTTGAACATTGTTTAATCAACTTTGAGATGATATAAAAAACAAGTTGATTTCAACAGGATTTGAACATAGAATGTAAAGAGCCATACTAGCCTAAGGCATTTTGTCTGATGCCTTTATGGTTCTGCTAATTCACAGCCCTTCTAATTTCTAATTTAGGCACAAGGC
>NC_142947.1:23073009-23075509 GCF_046866305.1 Octopus bimaculoides
ATTACACGAGTTTCATTTGCTAATAGGAATTTAAAAGCTGGAAGGAATTTCCTATAAGAATTCCTAAAACATCTAACAGGTAAAACTTTGTAATTCCTATTAGTAAATGAAACACATGTAATGGTGAAAAAGTGATACCATAATATACACAGCCCTCAAGGTGGCAAGCTGGCAGAATCGTTAGCATGTTGGACAAAATGCTTGGTGGCATTTTACCCATCTTCAGATTTTTGGTTCAAATTCTGCTGAGGTTGACTTTGACTTTAATCTTTAAGGATTAATATAATAAGTACCAGTTGAGTACTGGGGTTGATGTAATCGACTTACCCCCTCTCCTGATATTGTTGGCTTTGTGCCAAAAATTTGAAAACACTATACATAACACTCAAGGCAGCGAGCTTGAAGAATTGTCAGCACACTGAGCAAAATGCTTAGTGGTATTTTCACTGTCTTCATGTTCTGCTGGGTTCAATGTAATCAACTTATTCTCTCTCCTAAAATTGCTGGCCTGTGTCAAAATTCGAAACCAATATATGTAACCTACATACATAGCCCGCTACATATACATCATTATATATATATACATATTTATTGTCATATATTATTCTCTACATACATAATCCTGCATATTTATAATACTCTACATATATATATCATTCTATATATGTAATCCTCCAGGCTTGAATGTGTGGTAAGAAGCTATTTTCCCAACTAGATTATCCCAGGTTCAGTTCCACTGTGTGGTACTTTGGGCAAGTGTCTTCTACTATAGCCTCACACTGACCAAAGCCCTTTGAGTGGATTTGGTAGACAGAAACTGGAAGACCATTGTATATATATATATATATACATATATATATATATATATATATATATATATATATATATATATTTAAATATCTGTAAATATAATATGTGACAATTATTCAGTAGCCATGATAAAACTCCAAGTTTTGGATGTCAGAGCAAAAACCCACCCTGATAAATGAAGAGATAATGGTGTGGGTTTCCGCCCCAACATCCGAAACTCGGAGTTTTATCATGGCTACCAAATAATTGTCACATATTAAATTTACAGATAAATTCCTCTTTTTACATAATATCGAGGTCTCTTTCATTCTTTTGTTGTCTTATCATTATATATATATATATATATATATATATATATATATACAGGAGTAAGCACATAAATGTGCAACAAGGTGGAAAAAAGAGTACTCAAATACCAGAGGTAGAGTAATATGCTTTATTTAAAAGCAGCAGAAATATATCAAAAAGCTGTTACTCGGAGTTTCACATTCCCGTTCATCGGACAGTTTTGTTTTATACACCAAATGGGACAAGAGCTGGGACAAAGGCACATACAAGAGTGGTGATGTGAAACACTCCAGACTGAGAAAATCAGAAAGATATGGTGGTGCTCCAGCATGATTGCAGCCACATGGTTGAAACAAGTAAAAGAATAAAAGAATATAAACATATATATACATATATATATATATATATATATATATATATATATATATATATATATAAATACATGCATACATACATACATACATACATACATACATACATACATACATACATACATACATATATATATATATATTGATAGAAATGGCAAGACAACAAAAGAATGAAAGAGACCTTGATGTTATGTAAATAGAGGAATTTATCTGTAAATATAATATGTGACAATTACTCGGTAGCCATGATAAAACTCCGAGTTTCGGATGTCAGGGCGGAAACCCACACTGGCATCTCTTCAGTTATCAGGCTATCGAAAAAAATGCTATGAAAATGACCGTTGCCACGTAAAATACACCATTTTGAACGTGGCCATTGCCAGTACCACCTGACTGGCCTTCGTGCAGTGGCACGTAAAAGCACCCACTGCACTCTCGGAGTGGTTGGTGTTAGGAAAGCATCCAGCTGTAGAAACTCAGCCAAATCAGATTGGAACCTGGTGTAGCCATCTGGTTCACCAGTCCTCAGTCAAATCGTCCAACTCATCTAGCATGGAAAGCGGACGTTAAACGATGATGATGATGATAATGATATATATATATAAGTTTGGTAATAAAATCAGAAAAATAGAGCACAAAATATGAGTATATACAGAGTGTGGTGAATATATTGATGTCAAAATTATGCAAAAATGAAGATAACACTCGTTTTAACAGATATATTTACCAAAATTATATAAAAATATCTTGAAATACTAAAGAGTAGATTTGTTCAAGAAAATCACCATTGGCTTCAACCACGACCTCCAGACGGCTTTGGAATCTCTTGCGACTCTTCTAAAGTCTCCTTGTTTAAGTTGCATTCAGTTCATCTTTGGTGTCACGAAGAGTTTTGTTGGTCTCTCACTCAACTGCACCCCACACATAATAATCAAAGGGTTTCCAGTCTGGAGAGTTAGGCAGCCAGATTTTAGGGGTGGTGTGGTTACAGAAATTGTCTGACAGTCATGACTGGGTTCTCTTGCTTGTGT
>NC_142947.1:23085509-23090509 GCF_046866305.1 Octopus bimaculoides
TGTACTGTGTGTACTTTTAACCTTAGTATTAACTGTAAGACAAGAAATGTAGTCTATCAAATAAAATGCATAGGGTGATTGTAGGAATCAGATTACATCATACATTGGGGAGACTTCTAGTAGTTTAGCTGAAAGGTTAAATGGTTAGTGGCAGGAGTTTAAAGACTGGAAGCAATTATTGGTACTTTACCAACATGCCAGAGATCAACATAGTGACATACTGAATCAAATTGGTATTGAAACCTTGTCTAAAACACTCAAGAGACTCATTGCTACTACAGATATGTAAGTCTGTTTTCATGAATGAGACAGTGCCAGCACTAAATAGAAAATATACATTGTAAATAATAGAGCCACAATACTATTGCCACCACTCATGCAACATATGAATAAATATGTGGGCATGCAGGCGTCCACATACGTATTGGATATTGATTAGTTTAATAATTAACAAGATAGTAAGGATTAGTTCTATATTCATGGCAACCTACATACTACCATAGTATGGATTCAATTATATAGTTATAATAAATAATTATTATATATCTGGTGATGTAATTAGCACTGTGTCCTCATAGGGCAGTATTAGAATGACAGGAGAATACACAGAAAGTCTTACAGGTAAATACATGTAACTATGAACAATTCTAGTACACAAATATATACATCTATGCATACACATATGAAACACACACACAAGAACATAGAACCGCACACACATCCATGCACAAGCATATGCACATACACACACACACACATGCAAGTAAGAGCCTACATGCACACAAAAATGCACACATGCACACATATACACAGATGCTTACCTTCAAAAGGACAGCAGACTACAACACACACACACAAATACACAAAAACACACACATACAAGAATTACACATTTAAATAGAGACATACGTATATGCATTCATACATACATACAAACATACATCTATCCATCCATCCATCCATACATGCATGCATACATACATACATACATACATACGTACATACATACATACATACATACGTACAAACAGACTTAGATGTAAGACTAGTTCTCAGACAGACTCAAAGCAGATCTTGAAGAGTGAGGGCATGTCCTTGATGAGGTCTGGAATAGCAACAAAAAGTCTCTGACAGAGAAGACAAACAACCAATTGATTGTTCAATCAACACATTAAACAAACAATTGAATAGTTAATTGATAAAATAAAGAAGTGGTACTGAACCTGTGTGTGTGCTATTATTATTGGCATAATGACCCTCCCTAAACACAACAAGATTTGTTTCGATGCACAAATTCATTTTAAAAAATCATACAAACCAAATGCAGAAATGAAACACTTGTGCATGTGCACACACATAATTCTAAACTTTTAACCACTTTTTCTGCTCAAAAGCTGTGGTCAAGATGGGGCACCATCATTGGCTTTGCTACACCTTCATTATTTTGAGAACTCCTCTGATATGTGGCATTTATTAAATGAGAAAGTTTGATGTTTGTTGCTCTTATCTGTGTTTCCTGCCATGAAGTAGTCTCATCCAGAACATTGAAAGGAGGAAATCCAGTTTTATTTTGAAGACACCTACATCCACATCATGCAGGTCTCTCAGGCATTTTGGAAGGATATTGAAGAGTTGTGGGCCCTTCAAACCCAAGATCTTGTAGTTTGATGGCGATGTTGAGATATATATATATATATATATATATAGTCTACCCTGCAGAGTAGTTGGTGTTAGGAAGGACATCCAGCTGTAAAACCATACCAAAACAGACAGCAAAACATGGTGTAGTCTTCTGCCTAGCCAGCTCTTGTCAAACTGTCCAACCCATGCCAGCATGGAAAGCAGATGTTAAATGATGATGATGATGATGATGATATATAGACCTACACACACATGCGCACATATATATATTGGGTCATCCCATAAATAATGCGTTTTTTTTATACTTCTGCTGCTGCTGCTGCTGATGATGATGATGATGGTGATGACAAAATGTGTTGAGTGAATTACACACTGTGTGTGTGTGTGTGTCTTTGTGTGTGCATTTGTGCATACATGTGTGTAATTAACTTAATGTCAATATCGTAGTTATATGTAGATACCTAATTGGATATTGATTAGTTTAATAATTAACAAGATAGTAAGGATTAGTTCTATATTCATGGCAACCTACATACTACCATAGTATGGATTCAATTATATAGTTATAATAAATAATTATTATATATCTGGTGATGTAATTAGCACTGTGTCCTCATCTCTCTTCATTTGTCTGTCCCCATTATATGCAGATCAAAAGCAATTCGTTGCTATGGTATTTTTATTGGATCCCTTAGGTGCCGGAGTAGCTGCGTGATAATGTGTTTGCTTCCCAATTGCATGGTCCTGGGTTCAGATCACTGCATGGCACCTTGGGCAAGGGTCTTCTACTATAGCCCTGGGCTGGGCTGACTAAAGCCTTAGGAGTGAATTTGTAAACAGAAACGAAAAGCAATTTTCAGGCTCTGCATACGCAAGAAAAAATAAGTGGAACGGTGAAAAAATGGAAAACAAAAAGAAAAAAGAAAAAGTGTGTTAAGTTCCCTTTGACCATAACACTATAATAAAGCTAGTTGTTGTAGAATGAATCAATGGAGAGGGCTTCAATGTCTGTGATACAGCTACTCAATCTGAAAAGAGTGGTTTCCTCCAATTTGCCCAAAAAAAAAAAAAAAAAAGAAATTTGTCCATATGTTTGTATTTGCTGAAAATTTCTGATCTGGAATTCAGCAGAGCAGTTAAATCCTTAGATCTAAAAAGGATATGTGATCTTTCAGCTATGTGTAAGTTAAATTTCTTAGATCCATGCTATATGTTAATAGATCTGAGAAATGCAACCCTCCCACTTTTTTCATTTTTTCTTATTGCTTTTTCTTGTGATTTCTTTTGTTTTAGTGTACTGATTTGTAAACAGTATAGGCCATGTGCCTATAGCCTGAAGGTTGCTTGGAGACATAAGGTGTGTTATTAAAATTGCCTAGACAACATCTCCAATGCATGAAACTATCAATAGCTTGTAACTGTACAATGTGTACATTAGATGATATTTATTTCTCACTAGATGAAGTACTCTTTGTTGATCTTATCTTAAAAGAAAAGTTGGCTATATGTATAACTTTGGGTTAGTTCAAATGTCTTTGTGACACATTTTATATATGGCATCTAGGTTTTTCTGTACATTAGCATTCAAAGGTTCTTTGACTGCTTGTATTGCCAGCATAGCTAGTAAGAGTGGCTGTCTTTGTAACTGAAGAGCCACCATAAACTGCAGCAGCCTCAAGACAGTTCCCTGAGACACTCCACTCTCTATTACTGACTTCTTGAAGAGGGTCTTGCTGGCTGCCACAGCCTGACTTCTGTCTTTTAAAGAGACATGTAAGCCCTCTCCCAGCTTTCTGATTATGCCATGTCTCTGTAGCCCTGTGATCAATCATATCGATTGTTTGAGTGATTTATTAGTTCTTTCAACTAGTCATAATGCTGCAGACGATATGGTAGCTTCTTTGTGAGCAGAAGCCATACTGAGTGTCAGGGAGCAAGTCATTATCTTCTAGGAACATTATCAGCTTCCCTCAACGCCAATCACTGCGAGTGTAATGGGTGGTTTTACAAGCATGGGTGCCAGTTGTGTGACACCAATTTCCACTACGACTACAATTTCACTTGGCTCTCTTTCTCAAGCATGGCATATTACCAAGGGTTTCAGTCATTTGTCATTGCCTCTATGAGGCCCAACACTTGAAAGGTGCTTTTTATGTACCAGCTATGTGACACTGGTATTGACCACATTGCCTCTGTGAGGCCCAATGCTCAACAAGAGCTTTTCATGTGCCACCAGCATTGGCTACATTGCCTCCATGAGGCCCAGCTTGACAGGTGCATTTTATGTGCCACCAGCACAGGTGCCAATTACATGACCCTTGCATCAGCCACATTTCCGCCATGAGGCCCAACACTCAAGGGATGCTTTTTACGTGCCACAATGTCAACATAAAGCTAAAGATCAGCAAAAAAAGAAAATACCTACACTGAACTATTAAGGAATCTACAACTACTTTATCCAGATTACAAGTTCAGGTTTATACCTGTAATTATTTGTGCACTGGGCTATGTAAAATACTACCTAGATACCAACCTTGAGAAATTAGGCTTCTCAAAATCAGAAAGGAGAAAGCCGATTCAAAGACTACAGATCCAAGCCATCACTGGAACTGTAAAAATCTGTAAAACTTTCCAAAAGTTTATCATTTAAGTATATATGAGCATGTCTAGATATGCAACTATATGCATGAGAATACATACATAAAACAAAACCTACAAATCTGCATATATGCATACATACAAACAAACAAACATACATACATACATACATACAAGAATACCCTGTTGATGTTGTTGAAATTCCAATGAAGGAGCCTTGGATCTTGGTTAGAAACTGACTTTTTCTCTATTTGCCAGAAATCTTAATTAAAACTGAATAATGACATACATACTGTTGAAATTCATTGATTGAGTAGTCCTGAAGATGGTAATGTAAGAAATTACAGTGATTTAGAGAGCATAGTCATTCATTATATGAAGGACTAGTTGCGAAATATTCTCTCTCAAATATAGACTTGAGACACCAGATCTAATAATGTCCCCAGACAGAAAAAGAAAATGCACATTGCAACGGAAATCAAATGCTGAACAGATGTTAAAATAGTGGTAAAGATAAGTGTAAAAGAAAATATCTATGCCAAACTATTGAGAAATTTGTAGATACAACAGCAAGACTGTAGCTTCAGATATATACCTGTAGTTATTGGGGTATTCTACTATATAATTAATTGCTTCAGTAACAATCTTTAGAAGCTAAAAGGACATGAGTAATTTAAAAATTATGATTATAAACCAATAGAAAAATGTGCAAAAATATGTGTTATAGCTTAGAAGTTTAGCTTGTTATAAGAATATGTATA
>NC_142947.1:23100509-23125509 GCF_046866305.1 Octopus bimaculoides
TCCAATGCAGTCACCATACCTCTCACTTCCACCTTATTTACCTCATATTTTCCTTCTCACTAATCTGTCCACTGTATGATGCTAAATAATGGATGATGATGATGATGATGATGATGACAATGATGACAATGATGATGATGACGATGGCGATGATGATGATGATGATGATCATCATCATCATCATCATGGCAACACAGATAATGACGATGATGAAGATGATGATGATGATGATGATGATGGTGATGATGATGATGACAATCCACTGTATGTATCCAAGCTCTAAAAATGAAAATTGTTTGATAACAGTTATTTCAGTTTCCTACCAATCAATAACACTGAAGTTACGCACACACACACACACACACACACACACACACACACACATTGTTATTATTATTGCTTTTATTTCTTCATCAAAGCTCTTTCAGCACACATCCTGTGACCTCTTCAGTGACAATCTATTCCATGTCTCTTCTTGTTCTGCTCATTACATTTTTCCAATTCAATTCGCAAAATATAACCATCCCCAAGTATCACAATATTTGTTTCAACACACAATTTCAGATCAAGAATCTTGCAAAACAAATGCACAAATGTACCATAAAATGGGGTTACTTTGAAAACCAGAGTAACTTTGAACAAAATATAATATTTTGTTTCCTCTTATTGCGTTTTACTAAAATTTCTTACAGAATTTTTAAAATATGTTGGTAAACTTTAGAATTATATTTCTACGATAGTATAATTTCAATACATAAAATAAAATTTGTAAATATAACTTTGGTTATCCACTCAAAGGAAGAATTTGTCAACTTCTTCAAATTCCAGCAAAACAAACATTTTTGCCAGATATGAATACTTTTGTCAGTAGCTAAAGAACTTCTTGCATAAAAGATACAAGCTTTTGTTAAAATATGATGTGAATATAATTAGTTAATAATTTTCTATTGAATTGTTTTTATAACTTTGGTATCTTTGTAAAAACTTGTATAACATGACATGTTCCTCCACCTCCACCCCCACTTTGATTATTTGGCAGGGTTTCTTTGAATGCCGTTCAGAGTAACCCTAGTCACTGTTTCTGGCAGTAAGCAAGCTACTACTACAGTTCAAACTAATAGATTTTTAAATGTTTTTCCTATTTATGGATAATATTTCACCCTTAGAATTAATGAGGTGTAACCCCAAATTTATCATTTTTTTATATTATAGCTTGATAACTAGAATCAGTTTTTTTTTTCTGTCGCAAAGTCTAATTCTTTAAACCATATTCTGCCTTTTTTAGGATCAACTTGTAGTTTGGATCGAGATTAGCATTAACCAAATAGTTATGCCAAGAATTTATAATAGAAAACCTGGCTGTTGAAACTATAAATCCTATAGCCGAAAGAGTCTGGATAAAGCAGTGACAGATAGTAAAGCAAAGAAAATTACCCTTCGAAAAACCAGTGTTGTTTATTGATTTCCAGTTGGAACTCTGAGCCATAGATTGAACAATAAGCATAGCAGGCAACCTGGTCACCCTTCAGTGTTCAGTGAAAAAGAAGCAGTGTTTGTTGCTCACATTACAAGCTGTTGCAGAATGGGGGTTTCCATTTGGTGTTATGGATTTGAGAGTGCTTGCCCATAAGAAGAAAAATATTACAGTTCAAAGGAACCCCAAATCAGGGGTTGCTTTGAATGGCAACAATTACATAAAAAAAGTAATCAAATATTGACTGCAACTTATTTTTATTTCATATATCCAATTATCTATTGATATAGTCAAATTTAATTAAGATTGAAAAAAAGATTATGAAATCATTGCAATAAGACGTCTAAAACTGTTCAAAGTAACCTTATTTCATGGTATATATTTTGCATTTTACTTGTTTCAGACCCTGGAATGTAACTATGTTGGGGTGTCACCTTGACTGCAGTACTTAATTTTTTCTTTTTCTAAGTCTATTGCTTATTCTATTGGTTTCTCTTGACAACCTGCTAAGTTATGGGGAGTAAACAAACCAACACCAGGTATCTATTGGTGGGGACAAATACAAACGCAAAGGCACACACAGATAGTCACATATTATGTGTGTGTGTGTGTATGTCTGGGTGTATGTGTGTGTGCGTGTGTGTGCCGCTGTGTGTGTGTGTGTGTGTGTGTGTATACATATATATATATATATATATATATAAATACTAGCTATGCCAATGGCACAAAATTATCACAGGCAGTAAAAAATGAAGATGACATCACAAACTTACAGTGGGACCTGAATTCCATATATAAGTGTAAAAATAAGGTAAAAGTTTTTATTCTTTCTTCCCTTTGAAATGTTTTAACTTTTTTGTCGTTTTCGGTCGTTTTTGACTGCCTTCTAGCATGTAGATGTTACCTGTTATAGGTAATTTCTCTTACATTTTGTATATATATATATGTATATATATATATACATATATACATACAAAATATGGGGATTTAGTTCACAGGTGATCTAAATGACTAGGTATGCTGCATAAGTGCTGTAAGTGCTATATACATACATACATACATACATACATACATATATATGTATACATATACACGCATATATATTATATATATGTGTGTGTATATATGTATATATATATATATATATGTGTGTGTGTGTGTGTGTGTGTGTGTGTGTGTGAGTATGTGTGTGTGCATATATATATTATATATATGTGCATATATATGTATATATATCCGACAGGCTTCTTTCAGTTTCCGTCTACCAAATCCACTCACAAGGCTTTGGTCAGCCAGAGGCTATAGTAGAAGATACTTGCCCAAGGTGCCCCACAGTGAGACTGAACCCAGAGCCATGTGGTAGGGAAGCAAGCTTCTTACCACGCAGCCATGCCTGGCAACTTATTTGCTTTATTCATCAAGTTACAACAAAAGCAGCCTGGCATTCAAAGTAGAGGCCATCATGTTACACTGTTTGAAGCCATCTTTTTGCCAGTTCTTTGATTCTATACTGAGACCAGTTCTTGTGCTTTGAGATGAAGAATTCCTTCAATGAAGCTTCCACACAGCCATGCCTGTGCCTACATTATATATATATATATATATATATATATATATATCATCATCGTTTAACGTCCGCTTTCCATACTAGCATGGGTTGGACGATTTGACTGAGGACTGGTGAAACCAGATGGCTACACCAGGCTCCAATCTGATTTGGCAGAGTTTCTACAGCTGGATGCCCTTCCTAACGCCAACCACTCAGAGAGTGTAGTGGGTGCTTTTACGTGTCACCCGCACAAAAGCCAGTCAGGCGGTACTGGCAATGGCCACGCTCAAAATGGTGCATTTTATGTGCCACCCGCACAAGAGCCAGCCCAGGGACACTGGCAACGATGTCGCTCGAAAATTCTATGATGGCCCCACACAAGAGCCAGTCCAGGGGCACTGGCAACGATCTCGCTTGAAAAATTTCATGTGTCACCCGCACAAGAGCCATTCCAGGGGCACTGGCAACGATCTCGCTCGAAAATCCTACAACGGCCCCGCACAAGAGCCAGTCCAGGGGCACTGGCAACGATCTCGCTCATTCTTTTTATTCTTTTATTTGTTTCAGTCATTTGACTGTGGCCATGCCGTAGCACCGCCTTTAGTAGAACACATCGACTTATTCTTTGTAATCCTAGTACTTATTTTACTGGTCTTTTTTGGTGAACCTCCAAGTTACGAGGACGTGAACACACCAATATCAGTTGTCAAGCGATGGTGGGGCAAACACAGACATGCAAATACACAGATACACACACATACCTACCTACATACATATATATATATATATATATATGTGGGGGGGGGGGGGGCTTTTTTGTGCATATGGGAGTATGTGTATAAGTAACCTTGTGTGTGCATTTTGTGGAATGATATGCATTTCGTGTATTTGTGTGTGTGTGTGTGTGTGTGTGTGTGTGTTTGCATGTGTGTATATGTGTGTGAGGCTGTGTATAGTATGTGGGTGAGGCTATAGTATGTGTGTGTGTGCAAATGTTTGAGTCTGTGCGCTGGCAGTTGATGGTACTCAGTACATAAAATAGATTTAATACCATAGTGGTTTCTAATTTAGGCATAAGGCCAATAAATTTGAGGGGAGGGGATAAGTTGATATTACCACCACCACCCCCACCCCCGATACATGACTGGTGCTTTCTTTTATCAACCCTGAAAAGATGAAAGGTAAAATTGACTTCAGCAGGATTTGAACTCAGAACATAAAGAGCCAGAAAAAATACCACAAACATTCTTTTTGAACCTTCTAATGATTATGCTAATCCACTGTTCTCAGAGTTAAATATAATAATAATAATAATAATAATAATAATAATAATAATAATAATAATAATAATAATAATAATAGAACCAGCGGAGAGCTACAAATACCTAGGGGTAATTGAAGGGGACAATATCAAGCACTCAGTGATGAGGGAAAGGATCAGAAGAGAATGTTATCGCAGGGTGAGAGCAATACTGAAGACAGAGCTGAACGCGAGAAACAGGATCGAAGCGATCAATGCTCTAGCCATACCAGTCGTGACTTACAGTTTCAACATCGTTAACTGGTCAATTACTGAAATATGTAATGTTGACAGAAAAATACGAAAACTGTTGACAATGCATAGAATGCACCACCCTAAGGCAGATATAGAACGTCTTTATCTGCCAAGAAAAGAGGGAGGTCGAGGACTACTACAGCTGGCATTATCAATGAAGGTAGCCACAATTGGCCTAGACACCTATATGAAAAACTCTGAGGACTGGATGCTAAAACTTGTCTTAAAATATGAAAGCAAGAAAGCATCTTACTCAGTAACAAAACAGGCAAAGGAATATCTAAGTGAATTCCAATTGCAACAAATTCAAGAATTAGACGAACTAGAAACACCTACAGAAAAAGCTAAGCGCTTGAAAACCCGTGCTAAAATTGCTGCCTTAGCTATTATGACTGAAAAATGGCATGGAAAACCTCTCAATGGCAAATACCCAAAGAGAGCGAATAATGCAGATATTGACAAAGCCCTTACCCACCAATGGTTAATGGCCTCTGGATTGAAATCAGAAACAGAGGGGTTTATCATAGCAGCCCAAGATCAATGCCTACCTACAAAGAACTACCAGGCCAACATATTAAAGAACGGCAGCTCCCCATTATGTCGTATATGCCAACAACAAAATGAGACCATCGATCATGTTGTCTCCATGTGCAGTCTGCTTGCGCCTACAGAGTATCTCAACAGGCATGATAGAGCTGCACAATATATTCACTGGGTAATATGCAAAAACCTGGACTTGCCCCATGATAAAAACTGGTGGGAACACAAACCACCCCCAGTACTTGAAAATGATCACATTGCACTCCTCTGGAACTTCACCATTCAAACTGACAGAAAGATAGACGCAAATAGGCCAGACATCATACTGAAAGACTTCAGACAAAAATCATGCCTCCTCATTGATATGACTGTCCCAATTGATATAAACGTATCTGTCAAGACCTACCAAAAACTGAGCAAATATAAAGATCTTGAAATAGAAATTAGCAAAATGTGGAATCTGAAGACGAAAACAATACCTATTGTCATAGGTGCCCTGGGAATGACAGCGAAACGGGCTGATTACTACCTAGCTCAGATACCAGGAAACCCCAAAATGGCTGAAGTCCAAAAGATAGTGCTCATGGGAACTGCCCATATCCTACGTAAAATACTGTCTATGTGATCTCAAATTTTAAAGCAAACATAATTTTCTTATGGTTTCTTCAACATTCACTTGAACAAAACTGTACAAATCCAAATATATGGTACCCTAGGCATAACACCTACATGAACTTCTAACTTGTTGTCTCTTGAGGTCTCTGGGTGAGACTTGGATCCAACTTGTACAAATGCAAAACAAAAGTCAAACATAAAAAAATAATAATAATAATAATAATAATAATAATAATAATAATAATAATAATAATAATAATAATAATAATAATAATAATAATAATAATAATAATAAAAATAATAATAATAATAATAATAATAATAATAATAATAATAATAATAATAATAACAACAACAACAACAGTGAAAAAACAGAGTGTTTTCAAAAGTTGTTTACTTCAAGATTTTCGCTCGAGTTAAAAAGGAAATGTTTTGGAAAACAACAACACAAAACTTGGAGCAAACAACTGTTGAAACCGATTCTTCAACTCTTGTTATTATCTCTCTCTCTCTCTCCCTCTTTCTCACTCTCCCTCTCACTCTTTTTCTATTTATCTATCTATCTATCTGTCTGTCTTTCTATCTAAAAATATACGTATGTATATATAGGTATAAATATAGACATAGATATATAGAAATATGGATATTATACACATATATTGTATGCATGTATGCATATATGTGCATATATTTATATATGCACATACATGCATACAAACATGTTATCATCATCATCATCATCATCATCATCATCTTCGTCATCGTCATCGTCATCATCATCATCATGATCATCATCATTATAAGTAGGGTGTATATCAAATTGCTGGCTCTATTAACAGCTCCAGGAAGTGTCATGTTTTATATAAGACAAAGATGAATCATTCACAGCTGATTACAGATAATTTCATATTCAATATCGTATATCATTTGAAATCACATAATATCAAGCGTGTTTTTATTGAATATCAATGTGATATATTGCAGTCCTTCTCTCCCTCTTCCTCATTGTAAACATGTCATATCCCTGTGTACCATGCAAACAATAATTTATCTGATATAGCTTTTCAAACATATTATAGAGATATGTGTGTGTGTGAATGTTCGTGTGTGTGTACACATGTGTGCACATGCGAGCATGTGTGTGCGTGTGTGCATGTATATATATGCATGTGTGTGTGCATGTGTGTGTGCATGTGTGTGTGCATGTGTGAGTGTATGGGTGCATGTGTGTGTGAGTGTGTGCATGTATATATGGATGTGTGTGTGCATGTGTTTATGCATGTGAAAGTTTCAATAAATATGTGTTTGTGTTTGTGTGACTATGAATGTGTGTATGTGCGAATGTGTGTATGTATGCGTGTCTGTGTTTGAACATTAGAGACTGTTTGGTTGTATGTGTATGTGTGTGTATGAGTGTGTGTGTTTTTGTGTTTGTGTACATTAATGGCTGTGTACATTAATGGGTGTATTTGTGCAAGTGTGTGTATACGTGTATATGTGTGTGCGAGTGTGTGTGTGTGTGTGCATATGAGTTTCGGTGTTTGTGTTTGCGTGTGTGACTGTATATATATACCTGTATATGTATGTGTATATATATTCACCAATGTGTAAGTCTGAGTTTTGGTTCGCATGTGTCTACACATGTAAGTTTATATGTGTTTTGTGTGTGTGTGTGTGTGTCTGTGTGTGTGTGTGTGTATGTCTGCGTAAGTATACGTTTGTGGGTGTCTGCACTTCTTTGAATGCACATGTCTATGTATATAGAACTTGGTGAATGTTAAAATCTGTTCATCTGTAGACGTCTATTTCTGTGTGTGAGCGTGTGTGTATTTGTATACGCGTGCATGATGTATATAATAATACATATGTGTATGTGTATCTTGTGGCAGCATACATGTGTGTGTGTCATGCACATACATATAAGTGCATGTTTCTTCATATGAGTATATATATATATATATATATATATACACCACACACACACACATGTATATATACATGTGTATGTATATATTTTTATGTATGTATGCATGTATGTGTATATGTCTATATATATATATATATATATGTATGTGAGAGTGGTATATGTTTGTGTGAGGTGTATATCTCTGAGTGTGCATGTGATATGTGCATACATGTATGTGTACCATAAGTGTATGCGTGCATACATGTATGTATATATGTGTGTAGAACGTGTATGTGTATATATATATATATATGTGTGTGTGTGTATATATATATATATGTGTGTGTGTGTGTGTGTTTTGCATAGGCGTAAGTGTATGCACGAATTTGTGCAAGTGTATGTACATGTTTTTGTGAACATGTATGAGAAATGGTGAGGTAGGAAATCGGGGGGTGAGGGTAATATTTGACATATTTGCTTGTCTGTAAGCATGTATGTGTGTGTGTGTGTGTGTGTGTGTGTGTGTGTGCATGTGTGCTGTATGATGTCAGTAGAGGAAAGATGTGTTTAGGTTTGTGTGTGTGTGTGTGTGTGAAAGCGTGTATGCATTTGTGTATATGTGTATGTGTGTGTGCATGTGTGTGAAAGTGTGTATTTGTGTATGTGTGTGTGTATGTGTGCTTATTCTTGTGTAAACATGATAATATATTGCATAAATATATATCATTCATACTCTTACATATACACACATATTTACACATACATATGTGGGTGTGTGTGTATATATATATATATATATATATATGCATATGTAAATGTAGGCACCTATATACACACACACACACACATATATATATATATACATATATATATACACACAAACATACCCATATACACATGTATAATTATGTATGCATATATGTATCATTTCATATATATATATATATATATATATATATATGTATATATATATATATATATATATATATATATATATATATACACATACACACACACACATATATACATATATATATATATATGTATAAAATTTCCTATGCATGTTACTAATGCATAAATATCTATACCAGTATCACTATAGGAATCTATGTGTCTATTTGTGTGCATATATGAAATATAAATTTATGCAGACATATGTATATATGTATGTATGTATGTATGATCGTATGTATTTATATATATATATATATATGCAATTATATATATATATATATATATATATATATATATATGCAATTATATATATATGTACATGTGTATACAATTATAAATATATGGTTGTGTGTACATATATGCATCAATGTGATTATATGTGCATATATAAATGTATGTAAGTATGCATATATGTATTTATAATGATATCAGCAAATGATAGATGAGAACCTTCAAAATTATTATCAAATGTAATGGCAATAAATATTATAATATTGTATCAATAGAAATATAATATAGAACAACAACGACAACAACAACAATAACAATAATAATAATGATAATAATGACACCAACAAAAACATCAATACTTACAACAACAACAGCAACAACAGCTCTAATAATAATAATAATACTAATACTAATAATAATAATAATAATAATAATAATAATAATAAAGATGAAACTGTAATATGATATTAAATGGTCTATTATGTAATAAAATTATTATCAAATGCTATAGTCAAGTGGTATTATAAACTAGCAATTGTATATAGTATATCACATTAGCATGAGATGACAGTAAATTCTAGATTTGAGGAATCATAAACTGCTTGAATATTATTAATTATCCTATTTGTATTCTGAGCAAATTCATGAAATAATGCTTTACTCTGAAGCACAGCAATGATTCTTGTCATATCCCCCACATTGTTTGTGTCTATCTATTTAGCTATTGAGAACATGTCCTGTCCATTTATCTTATTTCATATAATCGTTTAACATCCACTTTTCCATGTTTGCGTGGCTCAAATGGAATGTGTTGAGGTCAGGCTTTTCTATGTCTGGATGCCCTTCCTGTTTTGCCAGCTCTTATGTCTGGCTACAAGGCCAGATATGTGGGGTTTTTTTTTTAAGAAAGACTGGAAACAAATAAATAATATCATTTGTGTGATGGTGATGCTTGTCTACAATCATCAAAAGATGTCAAGGCAAGGGTACACACATGTGCACTCGCACACACACACTCATACATACTCATACTAAGGCGGTGAGCTGGCAGAAATGTTAGCACGCTGGGCAAAAGGCTTAGCGGCATTTCGTCTGCTGCTACGTTCTGAGTTCAAATTCCGCCTAGGTCAACTTTGCCTGTCATTCTTTCGGGGTCGATTAAATAAGTACCAGTTATGCGATGGGGTCGATATAATCGACTTAATCCGTTTGTCTGTCCTTGTTTGTCCCCTCTGTTTGTAGCCCCCGTGGGTAGTAAAGAAATAACACACTCATACATACAAAGTGTGTGTGTGTGTGTAAATATATCACCATCATAATCATCAAAATATATCATCAAATATATCATCATCATCATAATCATCATTTAACATCTCTTTCCCATGCTGGCATGAGTCTTGGTTTCTACAGCTGGATGCCCTTCCCAATGCCAACCACCTTACAGAGTGTATTGGATGCTTTTTATGTGGCACCATCATCAGTGCATTTTAAGTGGCACCAGCACCACAACTTTCTCTCACTCTTTCTTCTTGTTTCTGTTGTACTTGTATTTCAAATGGCCAGCCTTGTCACACTCTGTGTCATGCTGAATCTCCTCGAGAACTACTTTAAGGGTACACATGTCTGTGGAGTGCTCAGCCACTTGCATGTTAATTTTACAAGCAGGCTGTTCCGTTGATCGGATCAACTGGAACACTCGTCGTCGTAACTGACGGAGTGCCAACCAATGTATATATGTATGTATGTATGTATGTATGTCTCTTCTCCTTTTTCATTATTATAAATCTTCCACTAAGGAGGTTTCCAACAAAGATACAAGGCTCCATCTTTGGAAAGTAGTTAACACAGACAAATTCACATTTGGAACTTGAGAAAAGTCTTGCATATTTTTACTGTTCCACTCACAGATTGCACTTGTAATGTACGAATTAGCCGGTCGATTTCTCTATCTGAAAATCCCAGTTTATCCAGATTCTCCTTTAAGCATTTACTAACAAAACCTAGTGCTCCAATTATTATTGGTATGAATATGAATTCATAGTCTGGATTATGTGTGTATGTATGTATATATATATACATGTATGCCATTATTCACTTTTATTTCAAGATTCTTTGCCAGTAAGGAAAGAGCTGGTTTCTAACCTGGATCCAAGGTTCCTTCATTAGATTTTCAACATCAACAGTGTATTTTTGTTCATATGTATGTATGTATGTATGCATGTATGTATGTATGTATGTTTGTATGTATGTATGCATGCATGTATGTATGTATGTATGTATGTTTGTATGTATGCATGCATGTATGTATGTATGTATGTATGTTTGTATGCATGTATGTATGTAAGTATGTATTAAGATAGAGACAGACATGCAGACAGAATTATTGACAGACAGACAGAGAAAAAGAAGAAAATGAAGTGTGCATCAGGTAGAGGCAGGGTATGTCCCAGGACATTGAGATTAGTGAAGGTAAGACATTATGTGTATGTGTGTGTATGTGTATGTGTGTGTGCATGTGTGTGTATGTGTGAGTGCATGTATGCACATATATGCTTGTGTATGTTGGTGAATATATTTGTGTGTGTATGTGTATACGCATGTCTATAAGTGTGTGTGTGTGATGTGCATTTATATATATATGTATGTGTGTATGTATTATATGTATGTATGTGTGTGTATGTGTCTGTGTGCATGCTCAGGATGAAAATAGGGGGTGTGATGGGGATAGAAGAGGAGGGTGTATGGATAAGGAAATAACTAGGAATAGGGTAAGAAGAGGGGAGGGGCATGAATCAGTGCATTTTAGTGGGGAAGGGGGGGGGGGCACCAGGCTGGCTATTGTTCTGTTTTTGTCAAATATTGATTACTTGCACCTGCAAGGACACTCTTGATATGTGTGGTGTGGGGTTGAGGTCTGGTTAGGAGGTCTGAGGGTGGGGAGGCTTGACGTGCTGGTGGTGGTGTGAGTTTGTGATGTGGTGACAGAGGTGTAGTGCGGTGGCGCTAGTAGTAGTAGTAGTAGTAGTAGTAACAGCACAGCAGCGACGGCAGCAGCAGTGATGATAGTGGTGGCAACGACAGTAGCAGCAGCAGCAGTAGTGGTGGTGGTGGTAGTAGTGGTAGTGGTGGTGGTGGTGTTGGTGGTAGTAGTGGTAGTGGTGGTGGTGGTGGTGGTAGTAGTTGTAGTAGTGGCAGCAGCAATGGTGGTAGTGGGAGGGAGTAGTAGTGGTGGTGGTAATATATATGATGGAAGTGGTAAGTAGTGATGATTTTGATGATGATGATATTGATGGTGATGGTGACACTGATGTTGATATATGTGCGGATGCTGACCATCCCATCCTGGCTCCTGGTTCCTCCTACTTGCCGAGAAAAGCTAACAAGCAATCTACTCTTTATAAAACAGTAAGACATGAATAGAGAGAGATTTAGCTGCTATTTCTTGCATGTCAACTCACTATATAAAGGCTTCCTCACTGGCTCACAGCTCACTGATGGCTGGTGATGGTATGATCGTCCAGTAGTGATGATGAGGAGGGGATAATGTCTTGGTGATGATGCAATGGTGATTGTGCTATGGAGTTGATGATGGTGTCGTAGAGCTAGTATTCGTTGTGTAGGTTGTTTTTGAGTCAAGGAACACAGCAGTGTGTGTATGTGTTAGATATGATAAAAAATATATATTGTGTATAGGAACATGACCTAGTGGTTAAGGTGCTGCACTCATGGTTGCAAGATCATGGTTTCAATTCATAGACTGGGTAGTGCATTGTTTCCTTGAGTAACACTGAAGCAAGAACATTAACCGTGGACAAGAAACCAGAACCAGAAACTGAACTTTGTTCACACAGTCCATCAACCTGATGTCTACTACTAACCTTCCTTATATATATCCAACTATGTTTATCCAAGAAGTCTCTAACCAGAAGAAAATAAGGAATTCTCAAATCAGCAAAGGGTCACAAATAAGATGAGAAGGAAAATAATTGAATCAACCCAACTTTGCAGCACAAACATTCGATCACAATAAACAAATCATTTGGGCAAGTCATTCATCAAAAGCTGAACACTCATACATTGTCTTTGACAGGAGAGTCCATTATATATTGTATATTTGACAGGAGAGTCCATTTTATATTGTATATATTGTATCAGTGGTACAGGGAACGGTTGTTTGATGAAGTTGTTGCCTTTTGACTATTTTAAAATTTAACTTGTAAATCAGTACAGCAAGAGTTATGTTTCTTACTATTGTTACTAAATTTTGTCATTTTCCTAATACATCATCATAATCATTTAATATCTGTTTTCCATGCTGGTGTGGGTTGGATGGTTTGACCAGAACTTGTAAGGCTAGGGGCTGCACCAACTTCCATCGTCTGTTCTGATATGGTTTCAACAGCTGGATGGCCTTACTAGTGCCAACCACTCCACAGTGTGTACTGGGTGCTTTTTTTTATGTGGCACTACACCAGTGCTTTTAACATGGCACCAGTTGTCAAGCAACAGTAGAGAGGAAAACAAGCACAAAGATACAACACACACACACACAAATATCAAACACACGAACCATTTCGTCCCTACTTTCAAGTTCGTGCCTCACAGCGTTCATACACAAACAATTTTTCTCGTCTGGCCGTAAAGCCTTTTCTGTTTGTTTTCCTGTCTTGTTTTTTGTCCGCCACGACATTCCTCCATGGCAAGATTTAATTTGTGTATACAAATTTAATTTGCGGTCCATGGGAAGAGCTGTTTTAATGATGCGTCCTGCCTAGCTCTTCGAAACACCGGTGTTAAAACGTGGGTAGCTGATGAAGTAGAATGTTCTCTATGTGGCTTGTGTGTTTACTCGTCTCTGTTTTGTTTGCAATGTCCTGTACCCAGATATGCACCTATACATACAGGTGGATGTCGGTATGCACATACCTGTACGTATATATGCATATACTCATTTACTATCTATCTATATATATATATATATATAATAAAGTAAAGTTGTGGAATACCGTACGAGTGGAAATATATATGAAAGAAAGTTTGAAAATGCACTTATTTTTAAAAAATATTTATTTACTTAACCGGTTTCACTTTTTTAGAAAAAGATTATCAAAAGTCTTTGAGAATAATAAAAAATGTTAAAAAACAGTCTGAGTATTAAAATGCATATATACATTCTTTGATGATAAAATATATTTAAAGTATAAAGCTTTGTATGAACTTTGTAGTGTTACATACTGATTGTCATATTAAGGTGAAATTGTTAAAAACAGTGTTAAAAACAGTGTATGAAAATACACATATGGAAAAATACATATACATAAACATATTCTCATACATATTCTTTGACAATCGAATAAAATTGAGAAGGAACTGACCTGGCCTTTTTCTCTTGTGTATATTGAAGGAATGTTTTACTGTCTTAAGAGACAGTATGACTGGCTAGCTGGGGTGGGAGGGAAGAAGAGTTAAAGAAGATTTTTTTATTTTTGGTTGGTCTGTGACAGTCTGTCATGGTTCACTGGTTTTTGGGACTGGTTCTGTGCACATCTCTATGTGTGTGTATATATGTGTGTTTGTGTCCGTGTGTGTGGGTGTGGGTGTGTGTGTGTGTGTGTGTGTGTGTGTGTGCCGTTTTTATTGGTCCCAGAGTTTATTGTGGAATGTGTATATGAGTGTGTGTTTGAGTGTTTTTTGTGTCGGTGGGGATGTTAGGTGTGTGTACGTGAGACTGTGCGTATATCTCTTTGTCTGAGTGTGTATGTGTTGTTTTGATCGTCTTTGTGGTGTGTGTGTGTGTGAGGGTGTGTACGTATGTGTGCGTATGTGTGTGTATGTATGTGTGCATCTGTGTGTGTGCGTGGGAGTGTTTTGTGTGAGTGTGGGAGTGTGTGTGTGTCTCTCTGTCTGAGTGGGTGTGTTGTTTTAAATACCTTGTGGTGTGTGTGTGTGTGTGTGTGTAAGCAAACGTATGTGTGTGATGGTTCATATGTATGTGTATGCCTATGTCTGTATGTGTGCGTGTGTGGCATGTGTATATGAGTATGTGTGTGTTTTTTTATCTATGGTAGGATGGTGTGTGTATGTGTGTGCACGTTTGTGTGAGTGTGTATGTGTGTGATTAATATTTGTTAGGGTGTTGTGTGTGCGCATGTGTGTGTATGTGTATATGTGTTTGTTCGTGTGTGTGCGTGAGTGCGTTTGTGAGTGCGTGTGTATGTGTGTTTGTGTGTGTTTTTGTGTCGGTGGGGATGTTAGGTGTGTGTACGTGAGACTGTGCGTATATCTATTTTTCTGAGTATGTATGTGTTGTTTTAATCGTCCTTGTGATGTGTGTGTGTGAGAGAGAGCGCAACCGTATGTATGTGTGAGGGTGTGTACATGTGTGTGCGTCTGTGTGTGTATGTATGTGTGCATCTGTGTGTGTGCGTGGGAGTGTTTTGTGTGAATGTGGGAGTGTGTGTATACGTGAGTGTGTGTGTGTCTCTCTCTGTGTCTGAGTGAGCCACATTCACACAAAACACTCCCACGCACACACACAGATGCACACAGATGCACACATACATACACACACAGACGCACACACATGTACACACCCTCACACATACATACGGTTGCGCTCTCTCTCACACACACACATCACAAGGACGATTAAAACAACACATACATACTCAGAAAAATAGATATACGCACAGTCTCACGTACACACACCTAACATCCCCACCGACACAAAAACACACACAAACACACATACACACGCACTCACAAACGCACTCACGCACACACACGAACAAACACATATACACATACACACACATGCGCACACACAACACCCTAACAAATATTAATCACACACATACACACTCACACAAACGTGCACACACATACACACACCATCCTACCATAGATAAAAAAACACACACATACTCATATACACATGCCACACACGCACACATACAGACATAGGCATACACATACATATGAACCATCACACACATACGTTTGCTTACACACACACACACACACATACCACAAGGTATTTAAAACAACACACCCACTCAGACAGAGAGACACACACACACTCCCACACTCACACAAAACACTCCCACGCACACACACAGATGCACACATACATACACACACATACGCACACATACGTACACACCCTCACACACACACACACCACAAAGACGATCAAAACAACACATACACACTCAGACAAAGAGATATACGCACAGTCTCACGTACACACACCTAACATCCCCACTGACACAAAAAACACTCAAACACACACTCATATACACATTCCACAATAAACTCTGGGACCAATAAAAACGGCACACACACACACACACACACACACACACACACACACGGACACAAACACACATATATACACACACATAGAGATGTGCACAGAACCAGTCCCAAAAACCAGTGAACCATGACAGACTGTCACAGACCAACCAAAAATAAAAAAATCTTCTTTAACTCTTCTTCCCTCCCACCCCAGCTAGCCAGTCATACTGTCTCTTAAGACAGTAAAACATTCCTTCAATATACACAAGAGAAAAAGGCCAGGTCAGTTCCTTCTCAATTTTATTCGATTGTCAAAGAATATGTATGAGAATATGTTTATGTATATGTATTTTTCCATATGTGTATTTTCATACACTGTTTTTAACACTGTTTTTAACAATTTCACCTTAATATGACAATCAGTATGTAACACTACAAAGTTCATACAAAGCTTTATACTTTAAATATATTTTATCATCAAAGAATGTATATATGCATTTTAATACTCAGACTGTTTTTTAACATTTTTTATTATTCTCAAAGACTTTTGATAATCTTTTTCTAAAAAAGTGAAACCGGTTAAGTAAATAAATATTTTTTAAAAATAAGTGCATTTTCAAACTTTCTTTCATATATATATATATATATATATATATATATATATAATGGGCTTCTGCTCAGTTTCTATTGGTCAGCTGAAGGCTATGGTAGATGAAACTTGTCCAAGATGCTGTGTAGTGGGGTTGAACCAGAAACCATGGAACTGAAATAAGAGCTTCTTAACCACACTGTCATGTCCACATTGCATTTTTGTTGCTTCACAACTTCTATGTCCTACAGTGGAGAGGGTGACATTTGACCTAAACAATAGACTACCAGACCAAATTGCAGTGTTTAGTCATGTTCCTTTACATTCTGAGTTCAAATCATGTAACGGTTGGTAAGATAATTCACCTTCATATCCATCTTCTGGAGTTGAATAAAGAAAAACCAGTCATAAACTTGGGTTGATTCAAATTATTCTCCTTTCCATCTTATTTGTGACCCTGTGCTGATTTGAGAATTCCTTGTTTTCTTATGGTTAGAGACTTCTTGGATAAACATAGTTGGATAGATATCAGGAAGGTTAGTAGTAGACATCAGGTTGATGGACAATGTGAACAAAGTTCAATTTCTGGCTCTGGTTTCTTGTCCATGGCTAATGTCCTCGCTTCAGTGTTACTCACGACTAACTCTTTATCAGAGCATTCCACCCATCAACATCACTATTGTGGAAATCATTTTCAAAATCGTACAACAAGCTAGGTAGATCAATGAATTAATTCCTTTTCCTTAATATGAAGTAATTTGTAATTATTCTAGAGACAGAGTGGACTAATCAATGGACTAAATTAATTATTCTTTTCTAAAAGGAAGAGCAGGTTCACCTTTAGCTCTTTCTCTATTGAACAACACTACATCACTACATGCAGTCATGTGATAATACAGGAAGTCATTTGGAAGGATTAACAAGCTTTGTTATTCCTTGTCATATGAATATAATCATTTGTGTACTGTCTGAACTATCAGATAAGTGCTATATTGAGTCACGGATTTATATTGAATAAAGCTTTCAGATAAGGTGTCTTTGTCTTTCAATTGCCTCCCATTAAGATCATCTCTCTATCACACTCATCGCCACCAACACTCTCTCCACTAATACTCTAATACTTCACACACTCCATTAACACTCTACTGACACTCCACAAATGCACACTCTACTATTCCACTAACACTCTGCTATTGCTTCAAAAACATGCACTTCAATACTCCCCAAACAATTCACAAAACATTCCCTACCCAACTCTTCATAAACACATACATTCTAATACTTCGTTAACACTCCACAAATGCACATACCAATAATTCACAAAATCTATACAAAAACACCCCTAATAAACAGTTGAAATGCTTTAGGTATTATAAAACATAGAGTTGTCTGATACTATATAGAATAGAGTTGGTAGATAGAATATAGTGTAAAGTTAGAATGCATGTAAGATGAGGTTCTAGCCATCCATCTTCTCCAGCTACTATTCCTAGAAGGGTTATGAGAATAGTGTCCTCAGGCACCTTCTTCATGGGGTCCTGTCAGAAGCAACCATCTTTGCACTTTCCAGCTTGGATGTATATGCATTTAGATACTGCAAATTTAGAAAACAGAGAGAAATGAAGAAAGACGCAGGGAATACTCTGATGATGATATCCTAAGTATATTATAAAGAAGGGACAAATATTGCTTTGAAATTTTGACACAAGGCCAGCAATTTTGGGGGAGGAGATAAGTCAATTACATCAACTCTGGTGCTCAACTGGTTCTTATTTTATCAACCCTGAAAGAATAAAAAGCAAAGTCAACCCCAGTGGAATTTGAACCCAGAACATAAAGATGGACGAAATGTCCCCTAAGAGTCATGTGAGCCCCAGTTGAGAACCACAATGTTAGCGCAGAGGCAGAAAGGTAGGATGAATACAATTAGCAAAATAAATGGGTGTATTGTAAATACATAAAGTTTTAAAGAGAGTTGGAGTTAAGTGATGTAGCCATTTTAATATGCAGTTCTGGTGCAAAATGGAGTTTATATTTTAGTTGAAGGCATTATGAAAGGAACAAGAGCCTCAAGGCGTCATACTACTGTATACATACATACATCCATCCATACATACATACATATATGTATATATATATACATATATATATATATATATATATATATATATATACATATATATATATATATATATATATATATATATGTATATATATATATATATATATATATATATATATATATATATATATATATATATATATATATACATATATCTATATACACACACACATATATATATATATATATATATATATATATATATATATATATATATAATAGAGTTATTAATATTTCTAAGTCTCTCTAAAGGAGACTACGGCAGCGGTACTGGAAATTAATAGTTATCGCCAAGCCAACATGGCAGTCCCAAAATTAGGACGAAAGCTGCCGTGAATTAGCTCCAAGAAGCCATCGCCTCTAGCTAGCTATGTGACACACGAAACCTGTGTCCTTTATAACCTTCGAACAGGGGAGGTCAGCAGTGTATATATGTACCTCTCTCTCTCTCTCTCTGTCACTTTCTCTTTCTATATATATATACGTATGTGCGTATATATGTATATATATGTGTATATATATATATATATATATATATATATATATATATATATATATATATATATATATATATATATACAATCACACATGGACACACATGCACAGGCATGCACACACACACACACACACACACACACAACATGCATTCACACATGAACCACACTCAGATATGTAAAATGGCAACGCTGTTGCAGCAGCTGCTTGCAGTGCTATTTTCATTTTCTGCAACATAATTTGCATCTCTTCACATTTGCCTTTGGCATGTAAATGTGTTCAAAGCCTTTTCTTATAGAATTTAAGAGCTCTTCTCTCCTTTGAAAATTTCAACAATTCTTGAGAGCTTTTTTCATGTGAAGACAATTGCACAATGTTGGGGACAAGATCTCTGGCAAATTTCATGTGCTTAGATGACCTATCCCTTCATGTAGAAAGTTTCAGTTCCTGGTCAGGGAATTTAGTATTTTTGTGACATTTCTTAGGACCAACTGCCAAATCCCAATAAATTATCATTTCCTCTAATGCTATTATGGTAAAATGGATGTAAAAGCTAACAAATCTATATGTGTATATTTTACATACATGCACACAAGAATACATATACATATATATATGTATACATAAATATGTATACATATATATATATATATATATATATATATATATATATATATATATATATATATATATATGTATATATATATTGAACGTGACACATCCATTTCCAAGTAAGTTTATCTTCACCTTTTTGATGCAACTCTACTCAATACTGTTTTCTTCCTCCATCCTTCTCTAATTCCCTTTTCTCCCCTCCCTCCTTCATCGTTTTCTATCTGTCAGTCTGTCTCTCTATGTCTCTTTCTTTCCCCCTCTTACCCTTTTATTTCTCTCTCTCTCTCTTTCTCTCTCTCTCTCTCTGTCATTGCTCACACATGACCATCGTCCATCTTTCTTTTTCTCATGTGACCATCTTTCGTTTCCTGCACAGATGTTCAAAAGAGTGGACGTTTTTTTCTCTCTCTCTTCTATCTTTTCTCTTTTCAAAAAAAATATTCCTCCCAGTATTCACTATTTTCCTCTCGTTCTGATCTAACAACTCTCCATGTTTGTTTTTGTTCGGTTTCCCTGTATGTCTCCACTGTCCTGTTTTTGTTCCCAAATTTGACCCTCCATAAATCCTAAATTTTGTTTTAGAATTTATCGGAGCAACTGTCTTTGAAGACTCATATTGTTGGTGAATGCTCAAAATGAGGAGTAGATAGACAGTTGACAACTGATGAAGGCTCCTTTCTTTGTGTTTACTTGTCCTGTTTTCCATTTTTCTTGTTTACTTATTTAACTCGTTTGTTTACATGTCTCATGTTATTTGCACTGTTGGTGACGTCCTGTAACTTGGTTACAGAGTTCATTGTCATCATGAAGTATCCCATTCTTCGTGCTCCACAGGTCCAGTTGCTTTCACCGAATGTCCTCCCTCAAACACTTCCATTCATTACAGTAGAACTCTTGATTGACGGTCTGTCCCTGGGGGATGAATTCTCAATACACAACATGGCAAATGTCAAAAAAAAAAAACAATGAGCATGCTCTCCATTGAGCTCTGTCGTGCCTTCTCTTCAGTAGAGGAGATGAAAGGTGATGGGTTCTTCCATTCTGATGACTACTTCATCTCAGGGTCGTACTTGAAGAATGCTCACTGTCACTGTAGCAGACTTCCCAAGTTTAACAAAAAATTTCACATTGGCTCTTTGTTCCAACTTCCTATCCATGACAAAACCAGAGACTACAGCATTCACATGATCACAAAAACACACATTTCACAACTTACGAAGTAAACATAGTGATGTCACTTGGCACACTGCCTCGTGAAGGTCACTTCTAGCTCTGACTGTGCATGCAATCATGTGCTGTCATCTGTTGGTGTGCTACAGATCTAGTCCAGAAACGTTTTGATACCTTCTCATAATATGAGTTGATGGCTAGTACTTTTCACTTGTATTTTAACATTTTAGGGATAAGAGCCCTTCTTCAATAAACCTTCAAAGAAATTATATTGGAACTGATTTCTCCATATATGTAAGTGTGTGTAAGAAAGAAACAGAGAGAGAGAGAGAAAGAGAGACTCCATCTTATTTTTCTTTCTCAATTCTTTCTCCTCACAGAGGCATAAACTCCACAACAGCTCTCATTCTCATTATATTTTTCTACAAACCCCCAAAAACTTCCTTTTAAGTATATTTTACTCTATTTTCTTTCCCCAATATTTTTTATTTTATTATTATTTATTCTATATTATTTTTAATTATTTTTTATTTCCACTCAGACTTAAGTGATAAACAATTTATTGGATTATGGCAATTAATTTAATTAGACTATTCAATTAAATGAAAGCATTCAATTTTATTATTGTTGTTGTTGATTTTGTCTGTGTTATGTTCAATGTTGCTATTGTTATTGTTGTTGCTGAGATTCACATTGTTGCTGCTGTTGATGCTGCTATAGTTGTGTGTATTCACATTGCTGCTGCTACTGCTGCTGCTGCTGCTGCTGCTGTTGCTGCTGATACTACTGCTGCTGCTGTCTGTATGTTATCATTGTTCATACTTTTGTTGTAGTTGTTGGAACCTTTGTTGTTGTTGTTGTTGTTGTTGCTATTGTTGTTTATGTTGCCGTTGATGTTCTTGTTATTATTTAAAAAGATATTTTCATCTAATTAATGATTGGAAAAGTGATTTTTCATCAAACTAACATATCAAAATCCAATTTAAACTAGAAATAATTACAATAATGATCTCCGTCTTGTGTGTGTAAGTATTTGTGTAAGTGTCTGTGTGAGTCTGTATGTATATATATATATGTATATATATATATATATATATATATATATATATATATATATATATATATATATATATATATATATATATACATATATATATATATATATAAATATATATACATACATACATATATATATATATTAGTATATATATATGAATATATGTGAATATATATACATATATATATATATATATATATATATATATATATATATATATATATATATATATATATATATATATATATGTATATATGTATATATATATATGCATGTATATAAGCATTTATATATGCATGTATACATGTATATATATATATATATGCATGTATGTATGTATTTGTGTGTGCACACAAATGTCTGACTGTGGGTATGTGATATGTAAATATGTTTCACACCAATATCTGGGTCATGTTGATTCAAAACGATTCACCAATCTTCGATACTTTATGCTACTGGGGAGACATAGAAAATGCAAGAGAGGGTTCTAATAAATGAAAAACAGCATGAATAACATGGTAGATGTTTGTTTAGATGTTATTACTACCTCTACTGAGGAGTTACCTAACATAGAGAAACAGAAACCATTGAAGTAAAAAACAATGCTAATACTAGTATGAATCTATGAAGTTAATGGTATACATACAGATACATAAGCATGCACACACACATACATTTGATGTAATATATATATATATATATATATATATATATATATATATATATATATATATATATATATATATATACATAAATATATGTATATAGATGGATAGATAGATAGATAGATAGACAGACAGACAGACAGACAGATAGATAGATAGATAGATAGATAGATAGATAGATAGATAGATAGATGGATAGATAGATAGATAGGGTTGTGGAAGGAATCTGACCACCCACCAAGCAACTAAAGGTAGAACGACTCATTGTTATAAAACAAAGAACTGTAAGTGATTGGCAGTTTGGATTGGTAAGCAGTTTGCTATGAAACCATGATTGTGAGCATTGAGTCTTGTGCATTAGCAATTGTATAGCATCGTGTAAATACTTTCATTCCCTCCTGCTTGCTATGAAACATATATAGCCCATATCTTATCTACTCCATTCTGTAACTTATATTCTTATTTGCACACCCAGCGACCCTGGTCATCTACCATGAAATATAAAAAGAACTTTTTTCAGTTTATTGTACTTTGATATGAAAAAATCCACAACCTCCCATCTCAATAAACCACTCTTGTCCCTGATAGTTGTTTTTTTTTTTACATTTACTATGGATTGCTTGAATCTAACTTTCTTCCTACACCTCAATACCTGGATCTTATATAGTTAGGATGTATAAACGGGAGGCATATAATTGATTGCCTCATGTTTATATATTTTAATCTAAGGTGTACCTGTTGAAAACGACTTCATCTAGCAAATTTTCTTATTTGCTAAACTAAAGTCAGAAACCAATTGGTCCAGGAATATAGATGGTATAAGTTTTTTATTTTTTCATTTCATTCCTTTCGAGATTTTTTCCCTAATTTTGTGGTTCTAGAATATATCTATATATATATATATATATATATATATATATAAAATATATATAATGCTAAATTTTTACTGAGAACATATTTTTCATGGTTAGATGATTCGGCATCTATTTCTAGCATATAGGAGTCCACTTTTGTTGGTCATTCTTCTTATTTTTGTATGTAATATAATTTTAATCTTCGGATTTTTTTAATATGCTGGACCACTGGTTTTAATTGATTAATATCAATTTCTACCCTTATTAATAAATTTTATATATATATATATATAACCTAAATATGAGGGTAATAAATTAAAATAATTTATTACCAGTGGTTAGCATGCATAAATAAAAGTCATAAGACATAGCGTATTTTAAAAAATATGTGTGTATGAAATATTTTTATACACAAAGAAGAGACCATTGACAGGACTCCTTACATGCTAAAAAGGCCAGTTAAAACCCAAACCATGGAAAAGATAATTCATGAGGCACACCGTTATAACACTAGAATGAACAAAAAAATGAATTAGTTAATCCCAAACTCGAGTTTTGCCATTAATTGCCAAATAAACTAATTTGGAATCTGTAGCTCATCAGTGGAATCACAAATTAATGAATAATTATGTATTTGCAAATACGTACCAAAAACACGTACACAAGACAGCCACATCTTTATCTATTAAGGATTTGAACTTAGTGCACAAGCATAAATATACAGCCTAGCAGTAAATAAAGAAATTTGAAATTGTGTCTTGTATAGCCTCAGAGTTATGAATATTACTATTGTAAATATGAGGGTAATAGATTAAAATAATTTATTACTAGTGGTTAGCATGCATAAACAAAAGTCATAAGAAATAACATATTTTTTTTAATATTTTTAAAAATATAAGAGTGTATAAAATATTTTTATACACAAAGAGGAGACCTGTGACAGGACTCCTTACATGCTGAAAAGGCCAGTTAAAACCCAAACTGCTAATGAGCTACAGATTCCAAATTAGTTTATTTGGCAATTTATAGTGAAACTCGAGTTCAGGATTAACTAATTCATTTTTTAGCTCATTCTAGTGTTATAACAGCATGCCTCATGAATTTTCTTTTTTGTGGTTTCAGTTTTAACTGACCTTTTTTAGCATGTAAGGACTTCTGTCAGTGGTCTTCTCTTTGTGTATAAAAATATTTTATACACACTTATATATATATATATATATATATATATATATATATATATATATATGATATCAGCAACTGTGCATCACTTAAAACATATATAGCATTTGCAAGTGGGGAAAGCTTTTGTCATT